>NC_056566.1:9251893-9272643 GCF_013358625.1 Macadamia integrifolia
AGTAGTGTAGTTTCCTGTTCTATTTATGTTTGTGATTGTAATGGTGGTTTATTATAAATATAGTACCGTCCAGTGATAGGAATTAACTCTCTCTCTCTCTCTCTCTCTCTCTCTCTCTCTCTCTCTCTCTCTCTCTCTCTCTGTGTTCTTTCTTTCCTTCGAATCTGATCGACTGTGTGGGTTGGGTTCTCCAAATTTACAATCACCTAATTATATTTTTGTAAGAAAATTCAGGTTACGTTTAGCTCATCACCAAGTCAAAATTTCCGGCCATATGGCCACATGATTGGATCCATATGAAAGAGAACCACATAGATATCTCACCGGTCAAATTTTCTCCAAAATAATTATAGCAAGTACCCAAAACTGAGTCCAAATTGACAAAATTTACAACAATGCCACCAGACTACATGATGTGAAATGGCACTCTTGTCATTTTTGAAACTTTAAACTCACTTTTTAACCACTTCCCATGCTTTTCTTTGAGCAGAAATTTGAAAAATGAGATGGGTGTGGGATCCTCTGGACCATGGGCTCAACCATGTTACCCACTTGCAAGTTTGTGACATATGAAATGTGACCAACTTGTACGGAGATATCTTCTAGTAATCTTCTTGCTACTAAAGATTTTGGCAATACCAAGAACAGAAAACCAACACTAACACACTAGGAGAAGAGAGAAGAGAGAAGAAGAAGAAGGATGGAAGAAGGGAGAGAGAAGACCATCGCTGGTTTAAGAGAGATAGTCCATACAATAGACCACTCTCCCCATATTTCCGTTATAGATAAAATAAACAATTACAATCCCACAAGGACTCCTTGTGGTAGTAGATAAATAATGGAACATTACAATAGCAGCTATAAGAAAACTAACTCAGAAACATAATAGGAGACTAACTAATGACTATTGCAGGAACATGTAACACAATAAGGACATTGTCATTAATGATCAGACAGCATTGTACCACGAGGGTCTGACAAGAATACCCCTACAGTACATAACACTTCCCCTCAAGCTGGATCACATAAATCACACAAGCCCAGCTTGGAACAGAGTTTTTAGAAAGCAGGACCAAACAGAGGCTTAGTAAACGCATCACAGGTCAGGATTCAACATGTTGGATGAGTGCCCCCTCTCCCCCCCCCACCCTCTTTGTCCTTGTCCGCCATTTGGGCTGCTCTTCCGACTTCCGAGCATCCACCATTAGTAAAGCAATTTTATGAATTCCAGCTTGTTTAAGACAGTCTGAGTGAGTGAGAGAGGGAAAAAAAATCCTTTCAAATAACATGAGATTGAGTAAAGCAAAAACAAAGCAGAAACTTTTTTTTCCTGAGTGGGTTTTGGGTGGGTGGGGGGGTGGGGAGGGCGAATGAATAACAGCAATGTCTCTTTTCAAGTAAATTATGTGGAACAGATGCAAACTAGTGGAACTCTAAAGACGGATAAAATCAGAAGTGATAAAATTTTTAATGAAAAATAACCCTAAAATCAATCCTGTTCTAATTCTAATGGCAAATAACATAAAAGGAGCACTGATTTAATCTATAATTTACTTCAATAAATTATATTGCTAGTAAAAAAAAAAAATTTACGATTTCATTAAATAAACAAATTTTCTACTAATTTGCAAACCCAATAGAAATCAAGAGCAGGATGCTTCAAGTTTTCCTTCTATGATCATCAGATGCATTGGGGTTTCGCAGACAAGCACCAAACAAATGGACAGTAACTACACGACCATACAGAAAAAGAGAATCACGATAACTCTAGAACAAAATATTGATAAAGCAAGTTAATAATTCACAGTTATTAATCATTAATTACCCAGATATAAAACGACCTTTACGAGAACGAGCTTGAGTTGGAACCTGAACTTCCTCAACTATGCACTGCAAGAAGCAAATAATGTCAAAACACAGCGCATTACCCCAACTAATCAACCAGTCCCACCAAGAAACACACACAATTAATTGAAGGAAATAGATGAAAACTACAGACTAGAATGAAGAAGAACAATCATCCAAAGATTCACGAATTCAATCAAGGTTTAAGGGAATGTTTTTTATCAAAGCCACAACTAGAAACAAACATGATTTCCACTACAATGAGACATTTACTAAGAGTGTATAAAGTACAACTCAAAACCTTGTATCAGCAAAGAAGAATTTGTTTACTCACAACTGAATAACCACTTCGTGTCAGGTCATCCAGAGTCTGCCGTAAGTTCTGCAACAGAAACATTTAATCCAAAATACACAAAGAATCAGTCAGCCAGACCACTAATAAGAGAGAAAAAGAACTAGAAGAATATACTACATCAGAAAATAATTTGAAAGTGATGGAAACATCTATTAAAAATATAAATCTGATGATTTCAAGAAATTGTGCGGATGAAGGTTAACTTCCAGCAGGCAGCCTTTAGGCTTCCTTTCATCAGGGCCTGTTTCATGTTATGCCACCATTTTTGTATGGTGGTGTGCTGACCGGGTTTACCCAGGAAGGGTGTTTCAATCTTTGAAAGCTAGCGTTAACTTAAATCAAGGAAAGTTAGAAGGCTTTATGACATCTCCAGCCTGCATTACCACATCTTGACCAACGGAAATATTTTGCCTCCATCAGGAAATAAACCTAGAGCTAACTCATCCTAGAAACCCTTGTAGAAAAAAAATACTCGAAGAACTGACCTCTTCAAAAAGAAATTGCATCATAAATGGTGGAAGGGTAACCTTGATAGAATCATCTTTCACTAAATTTCATGTCTATTACCTCTCGGTATTTAGAATTTAGAAAGTAGCGAATGAGATTGGGAGACATGACGGACCTCAGCGCAATGGTAAGGTTGCTCCATTGCGATCTAGTGGCGCAGGTTCAAGACAAGAAAAAGCCTCTCTGCGTAGCAGGGGTAAGGCTGCGTACATTATGACCGTCCTAAACCCCGCAATGGTGGGAGTCTCGTGCACTAGTAGTCTAGTATGCCCTTTGGTGAATGAGATTGAGAAAAATATAAGAAGCTTTTGTTGAATCTATCACTGTTTCAGAACAGCGCTAATCCCTTATTGGGATTAGCTCCATCTGAACAGGTCCGATAGGGGTATACTTGTCCTATCGGACTTGCTTTGCTCCTATTAGGGTTTGGTTATGTATTCTGGGGGCTATACTTGTAATTTCTCACCATATTTTTAATATATACTGTCTAAGAGACCTGCAATCAATTATTCTGGACTGATCGCCGACTGCTCTGTTCTCTGGACTGCTATCGGTCTCTCTTTCTTCTCTTCTCTTTTCTGTTTTCTGATTTTGGTTACAAGGTTTAATATTGCAACATGGTATCAGAGCAGGTCTAAATCAAAACGATTGGCTAAGCACAAACAATCCCTGCTGATTTCAACCTAGCGGTATTCTTTTTCTGGTGTGCAGCCACCTCTTTGCTGCATCTATTACCTGGTTTGACCTAGTTATCATAATATAAGTAAAACTAGGACCTTCCTTTATTACTACTTGCTACGTATGTGTACTGGTTGAGGTCGAGGCTTCTCCCTCCCTTTTTTTTTTATGGCTGCTGCCCCTGTTTGTGGGCTTATTTGCTGTTGATATTGAAGTGCTGTTGTCCGCTGTTGTGCCTCCCTATGCGGCTAGTATTTTGAACTTGACTTGTCCCCTTTCTCAGGCAGAATCGACCCTACACAGCAGCGTCCATCCTTAAGAAAATAAAATTTTTCTTTTTCGGTTCTGTGCTGTGTTAGTACTGCATTGGCTGCTGGTTTTTAGATTTGAAGATCTTCATGGCTGAGACCAAAGAAATGACTACTCCTACTACTACCGCCCCTACTACTGCCTCTTCTACCTCGGACAATATTAATGTCCACATTACCTCCGACAAGCTCAAGGGTAATTCCAACTA
Source organism: Macadamia integrifolia (assembly GCF_013358625.1). Taxonomy (NCBI): domain Eukaryota; kingdom Viridiplantae; phylum Streptophyta; class Magnoliopsida; order Proteales; family Proteaceae; genus Macadamia; species Macadamia integrifolia. Next base: position 9,255,796 of record NC_056566.1, read on the forward strand.
CCTCCTGTGGGCTCAATCGGTAAAGGTGTATCTGATGGCCAAGGGAAAACTCAAGTATGCCACTTCTAATCCACCTTTATCTTCTGATACTGGTTATGATGACTGGCTGAAGGAGAATGCTCTTATTTTAATCTGGTTATGGAACAGTATGGAACCTGATGTAGCTGCCAATGTCATGTTCCATTCTACTGCAAAGGGAGTATGGGATGATTTGCGTGAAACATACTCTCAGGAAAAGAACATGACAAGAATTTATGATATTTATGAGAAATTGTTTCAATTTCGCCAGTCTGACAAATCTCTTTCAGAGTATTACAGTACATTCAGGAGAATGGTGGAAGAACTCAATGTTTTCCAGCCCTTGACCATTGATGTTGACAAGTTGAAGGCTCAGCGTAATGAATTTTTTGTCTCCAAGTTCTTGGCTGGTTTGAATAATGATCTGAAGGCCGTGAAGGGTCACTTACTTGTGGGTGACACGGTTCCTACTTTGAATGATGCCTATTCCCGGTTGCAGTGTATCACCTCCTCCACCAAGCCTGGTCAGTCTTTCAAAGACAACTCTACTTCTGTTGCTAACCGTGGTCGTGGTCGTGGTCGTGGTCGTGGTCGCGGTCGTGGGGGAGGACTTGGCTCTGCAGGTAGAGGTTCTACTGGACAAACATCTGATCATGCTACTCGACAGTGCACATACTGTGGGAAGCCTAATCATACGGTTGAGACTTGTTGGGAAAAACATGGCAAGCCAGAATGGGCAACCCAGTTGGCCAATCATGCAGTGTCAGATGATGGTACTGACACAGTGTCTCCGGTTGCTACTAAGCCAACACCTTCTTCAGAAGATTCATCTACTAGTTTGCGCGATGACATCAATCAGTTGCTCCGACGCTTGCACACTCTTGAGGCATCCTCTAATACATCCAATGGTGCGTCTACATCCGCTGCTACCGTAGCCCACACAGGCGCCTCAACCCTTCTTACTACTACATCTACCCCCTGGATCATTGATTCAGGCGCTTCTGCCCATATGACTGGTAGGTCATCACTTTTTAAGAATTTTTCTACTAGTTCCAGTTCGAATTCTGTGATTCTTGCTAATGGTGCTTCAACACCGGTTCTAGGTCATGGTTCTATTTCACCTACCTCATCCATAAACCTATCCTCTATCTTACATGTTCCTCAATTTCCATTAAGTCTTCTCTCGGTGAGTCAATTAACTAAGTCGTTAAATTGTTCAATAACATTCTTTCCTTCTTACTGTCTTTCAGGTCCTTCACACGAGGAAGATGATTGGTGGAGGGCTTGAAAAAAATGGATTATATTACCTCAACAGCGGCTGTCCTACCGCTTCTGCTGCTACTACTACTATGGGAGACGTTACTCCCTTCCAATGGCATTGTCGTTTAGGCATTTATCACTTTCTAGGTTACAATTTTAATTTCCTAGTTTTAAGTCTGCTCTTAGGTTAGAGTGTGAGCCTATGACTTGGGAAAACATCACCGTGTGTCTTTCCCATCTCGCTCTGTCTTGTAGTCCGTCTTTATTTTCTTTAGTCCACTCTGATGTATGGGGAGCCTTGCAGAGTCAGTAATAGATTTGGTTTCGGTATTTTGTAACATTTGTGGATGATCATTCCCGCCTTAGCTTTACATGTTAAAGGACAGGTCTGAATTTTTACATGTATTCAAAAAATTCCATAATGAAATAAAGACTCAGTTTGGCATTCATATTAAAATCTTTCGTTTTGATAATGCTTTAGAATATGCTCAAACTGATATTTCTAATTTTTGTGATGCTCACGGGATGATCCACCAAACTAGTTGTGCCTATACTCCACAGCAAAATGGAGTAGCAGAGCGCAAGAATCGGCACCTCCTTGAGGTTGCCCGAGCCATAATGTTGCATATGCATGTCCCTAAGCATTTTTGGTGTGATGGATTCTTAACTGCCTGTCATTTGATTAACCGCATGCCATCTTTTGTTTTGTCCGATAAATCTCCTTTCTCTGTTATGTATCCAAATTTACCGAGTTTTCCCGTTCCTCCTTGGGTTTTTGGGTGTGTGTTTTGTTCATAATTTGCACATACAAGTTGATAAGTTGTCTCCTAGATCTACTAAATGCATATTTTTGAGTTATTCTCATACTCAGAAAGGGTATAAGTGTTATGACCCTACTACTCACAGCAACTTTGTCAGTGCCGACGTGACCTTCTTTGAAGGTACGTCTTTCTACCCTCCTCCTGTGCCCTCGTCCAGTGTAGAGTGGTTTTCTCCCTCTCCTCCACCTATACCCTCACTTATACCCTTCCATGATGCTCCTAGTGCCAGTGACTCCCCTCCTCTATAGGTTTATCAACGCAGGAAGAAGATTGGACAGCCACGTGGTGAGGTAATTACTCCAGATGCTTCACTTCTGCCATTGCTACATCTGGGTAAAAGAGTAACTCGCTTACAGGGGACTATCTAGCATAAGGTCAAAAATAATAAGCTCTAGAACCCATCTAAAGTCTTTCTGTGCCAGCTGCCAACCTAACACACCAAAAAAATATCTCGGTGTATGAGTGCATCAGGTCTTGGATGCCATAGCTAAAACAGGGTGTAAAAATTTCATCATATTAGACTTCTCGGTTAATAATATTCTTTCCAATGTAATGTGAATTAATTTTGCATTGTTGTATACAATTTTTCCATAATCACCAAGTTGTCTATACAACTTCTGTTTTTTTTTTTTTTTTTTTTTTTTTTTTGGATATAATAGGATAGGATCGTGCTTCCCTATTTTTCTTTTTCTTTTTTTTTTCTTTCTTTACTTTTTTTTGGGGTGGGGCGCGGCGTAGGGGATGATAACATTATTCACTGGTGAAGCTCCTCTTCCTCCTCTGTCTGATGACTTACCAATTGCACACAAGAAAGGAATACGTTCTTGCACTCAAAAATCTATGGTTGTGTACCCTATTGATAATTTTGTGTCTTTATCTCATCTTCCCTCTCCTATCCATAGTCTTGCTCTATCTCTTTTCACTAACCCTATACCCCATACCCATAATGAGGCCCTACGTCTCTCTGGATGGAAGGCTGCCATGGATGTAGAAATGGATGCTCTTGTGAGTCGTGGTACCTGGAGCCTGGTAAATTTACCTCATGATAAGGATCTGGTGAAGTGTCGTTGGGTGTACACTATCAAGTATCATGTTGATGGCTCTATTGAGCGGTTGAAGGCCCATCTGGTTGCTAATGAATATACTCAAACCTATGGTATTGATCTCCGTTAGTTAAAACGGAAACAACAAAAAAACATTGTTCGGTACGGGCATGTTTTAAACGGATCAAAACGTGAACAGGACGGTCAAAAATACGGTCAAATACGAAAAAAAGGGGAAAAATAAAAAACGGACGGTACATGTTTTAAACGTCTATATTTAAATAATACGATGTAAAAAAAAGGCAATATATAGACATAAATTGACATATAAGGAACGGTTGGTAAATTCTGTGTGTAGAGGGCACAGTTTATGATTTTTAGACGGAGTTATAATAATATACGAACAAAAAGCTTTTAAATTCAGTTGGCTAAATAGAACAAGGAAAAACAGGGAGTTTCTCTATTCATGACTTGGTACCCAGGACCAGGAGGCCTACCGATAGTCGGCGATCTCCCTTTCATTAATATCCAGCTCCACCGGAGTTTCGCCAAATTGGCTGAGAGCTATGGTCCCATCATGAAACTCCGATTAGGAACCAAGGTATGCATCGTGGTGACTTCACCATCTCTGGCAAAGGAGGTCTTTAAAGATCACGATTCACGACACCATATTCGCCAACCACGACGTGTTAGTGGTGGGGGCTATTTGACATAGTCTTTTCACCATACGGTGACCATTGGCGGATGCTCCGAAAGGTTTTCGTCTCGGAGATGCTAAATCACAAGAGGTTGGAAGCTATGTATGGTTCGTCTCGGAAATGTTAAATCACAAGAGGCTGGAAGCTATGTATGGTCTCCGACGGAATTATTCCTTGCATCATATAACAGCTCATTTAACTAGATCAAAAAATAAAGAAATCAAAAAGGAAAAAAAATCAAAAACCTCTTTCTGCAACAATAGAAACAGGGGTGAAGTCGAATCCGGTGTTTGCGCTCGTCGTCCGTCGTCCGTCGTCGTCCAATACTCACAGGTGTTTCCACTAGCCGTCGTCGTCGTGGATCGTAGAGACGTAGATAACTCCGGACTCTATTGCTGAGCAAGAAAAGGGCACACATGCACCATGTTCACGAGAAACCGATAACAAAGCTCCGATGTTCCAGTCGTCAGTCGTCCATCGTTAGGAGAGAAGAAGAGAGGAAGTGAGAGAATGGTTTGGCAAGTTACTGTTTGAAGTTTCAAATGAAAGATTGGGATTTGGGAATGGGCCGAAATCGAATGGCCGAGAATGGCATGAAGAATGTGAAGTGAAAGTTTTAATTATTTTTTTAATATCCGTTTTTTTACTATTAAAAAACGGATACGCGTTTACAACGCTTTTAAAACTTCAAATTTCCCCCTCCCCGTTTTTTACCGACTTTCTGTGGACAGTTCGGCAAACGGCATTTAAAATGTCAAAAAAACGGTTCGGCATTTAAAACGCGTTTTAAACCCGAATAAACTAACAAAGGTATTGCTTACTTTGAGACCTTCTCCCCTGTTGCTAGACTGAATTCTGTTCGTCTTCTTATTTCTCTTGCTGTCAACTTTGATTGGCCTTTATTTTAGTTGGACATCAAGAGTGCCTTCTTGTATGATGATCTACAGGAAGAGGTATATATGGAGCAACCTCCGGGGTATGATGCTCAGGGGGAGAGTACAGGTCGTGTGTGTCACTTACACAAGGCTATCTATGGGCTTAAACAGTCTTCTCGGGCATGGTTTGACAAATTTAGTGCTACCATAGTTACTTGTGGTTTTTCTCAATGTTATTCTTATCACTTGGTGTTTGTTCGTCACAGAGGTGATAAGCTGGTTGTGTTGGCAGTATATGTTGATGATATTATTCTGACTGGTAATGATGAGGCAGGAATTTATGAGGTAAAAGATCACCTCTAGCACCATTTTCAGACAAAGGATCTATGCCAACTTCATTATTTCCTTGGGATTGGCGTAATCCGCTGCAAGAAAGGGATCAATCTGTCTCAAAGGAAGTATGTGGTGAATCTTCTATCCGATACTAGGATGCTTGCATCCAGACCCGCTGATATTCCTATGAACCCTCACCAAAAGTTTGGTGTGGATGATGGTGAACCCCTCCAAGATGTGCATCAGTACAAGAGCTTGATTGGAAAGTTGATTTATCTCACCGTGAGTCACCCAGACATTTCCTATGCCATTGGAGTTCTTAGTCAATTCATGCAGTCTCCTCAAAAAGCATATTGGGATGCTGCCGTTCGTGTTCTTCAATATTTGAAGGGTGCTCCTGGAAAAGGTTTGATTTATCGTCCTAATTGGCATATGGATCTAGTAGGGTACTCTGATGCTGATTGGGCTAGCTCTGCAAGTGATCGGCGATCTACTACTGGATACTGTACATTTGTTGGAAGTAATCTTATTACGTGGCATAGCAAGAAGCATACTACTATTGCCCAGTCTAGTGCAGAAGCAGAGTACAGAGCCATGGCTCATACCACTGCTAAGTTGATGTAGCTGCGGTCGTTACTCTTGGAGTTGGGATTTCCAATAAATAAGCCTATGAAGACGTATTAAGACAACCAAGTTGCAGTTTACATTGCTAGTAACCCGGTCTTCCATGAGAGGACCAAACACATAGAAGTGGACTGCCATTTTGTTCGTAATGTTTTTCTAAAGAAGCTGATTGAGACTCCGTTTGTTCCTTCGATGGATCAATTAGCTGACATGTTTACTAAGTCTTTGTTTGCTCCTAGTTTTCGCAATGGTTGTACCAAGCTGAGCATGGGTGATGTGTATGCTCCAGCTTGAGGGGGAGTGTTGAATCTATCGTTGTTTCAGAACAACGCTAATCTCATATCAGGATTAGCTCCATCTGGACAAGTCCGATAGGGGCATACTTGTCCTATCGGAATATGCCCCTATCGGACCTGCTTTGCTCCTATTAGGGTTTGATTATGTATTCTGGGGGGTGTACTTGTAATCTCTCACCATATTTTTAATATATACTGTCTAAGAGACCTGCGATCAGTTATTCTGGACTGATCACAGACTGCTCTATTCTCTGGACTGCTATCGGTCTCTCTTTCTTCTCTTCTTCTTCTTCTTCTCTTCTCTTCTTCTTCTCTTTTTTGTTTTCTGATTTTGGTTACAAGGTTTAATTTTGCAACAGCTTTCTTTGGGAACCAGGGAAAGAAGAGAGAAAACATCTTAGAAACTGCGTGACTGTTAGCTTGCAAAAGAGAAATGAAGACTAGGCATAGAAAATAATTTTCAGAACGTTTCTCTTCTAGATAATGAGTGGTTGTGATGATCTCTTCGAACAAAATGTGTTGTGGTGTTTGGAAATTAGGTCCAAGTTATACCATCAAGGATCCAGAGAAAAACTTAGAATCCAACAGGAGAGTATTGAGAGTGTCCTTCACCTAATGACTGATAAGACACCGTTTAGATTGATGAAGAAATGTGGAGAGAACATAGTCGCCATGGCATATAGGCAATCCTTGGCGTTGGAGGATGGAAAAAAATCAAAGCAACACCAACAAGGTGTCCAGGCGTTGCCCTTCCAAGAAAGGGCACTTGGACGCCTAGGTGACACCTTGACAACTAAGGGAGAATGAGCTTTCAAAGAGATCTGTTGCAGGGAAATTTTCTTGAACACAATCTTCCATAAATTTTTATCCAATTTCTAATGGCAAAAACAAGTGATCCCCCTAAGACCTTCGTTAGAGCCTACAATAAGGAGAGGCTTACAAATAGAGTGATGGATAGCATTCACCTGCTCCTAGATCACCTTCAGCTTCGAGAATTCTTCATTTTTTTATGGGAACTATGATTAGGCATTGTGGACATTAAATAGCGATGGTTCTGCTAAATCAGCATATCATGGTCTCCTTCAGACTACTAAGAGGATGAGCCAGACACACAAAGAAGCCTTTTCCATTTATAAGTGAAGGCCCCCTCTCTCTCAATAGGGCGCATGTGACCTGCCTGTCTAGAAGTAAGGCATTATGCTAGGAAATTACCTGTAACAAGGTTATGACCTGTTATATGTTCCATAGGACTATAGGAGACAATGTGCCTCATTTGCAAAGAGGATGGAAAGCCAGCAGAACACCTCTTCATCTTCTTTCCTTTTGTTGCCCAAGTATGGCAACGTCTCTCAAGATCCAAGGACATGAAGAAATGGTATGGTTCTTGGCCTATGGCACGTGGCCCCATTTGGTATTTGGTATTTGGCAAAAGGCAAACTCTGATGGAGGAGTGTAATAATATTGTCCTGGTAGGTCATTAATTCGTTATTTGAGAAAATTCAAGTATACACTGGTTAGCCATATATGTAACAATTGAGCACCTTGATCTTTGCAAGGTATTCCAGGGATCTCATTGCTGGAGTTCTGTCCCCAACCTTCAATTGGTTTGGTTAAACTGAAGGTTGATGGTTCCTCCCTTTACAATGTGAGTGCATTAGGTACTGGTGGTGTAGTTAGAGATAGGGAGGGGCAAGTTGTTAAGCGTATTCCACACTTAGATGATGGTAGAGCTGTAAGCCTGAAACCATTGATTTTTTCTCGGATTCTGTGGAAAAAGAGAAGGTTCTAGATAAATGTAGTTGGATGTGTAAGGTGGATGATAGTCCACAGGAGATACAAAGACCTGATTAAACATTGCCACTGTCTACCATTATCGCTGAATGTTTCCTCTATTTCCAAGGTAAAGTAGTCTAACCAAGGATGTGTTGTGGGCATGCTTATCAGTCACAGTTTCAATGGATGGGTAAATGATTTGGCTCTAGTTCTCTTTGAATGCAGGGGCTGGTAATCCTACCAATTTAGGGATCTTCCATTGTAAGGCATGTAATCTTGTTCTTTGATGAGAAACTCTTGCTTTTTCAGTCTTTCTCATCAATACAAGCTGTTGCTTGTCAAACAAATTATAGTATTTAAGAAAAGCATACTGATCTATTTTTAGAAGAAAAACATATGGACTATAGCAACACATTAGCAAAAAAAAAGTTCAGAAAGGAAAGCATACTGACCTATTTTTAGAAGAAAAACATATAGACTATAGCAACACATTAGCTAAAAAAAAAGTTTAGAAAGGATAATGTGACAATTGAAAGTTGAGATATCAATACAGCAATAACCAGCAGGTCAAACTTTAGACCGTTACCTAAGTCCCATTTATAGAAAGAGAGAAAATTCTTAACATCATTTCGAAAGCAATTGCCACACTTGACGGTACTTTGCCAGTTCTCCTTTGAAGTATGGTGTTATATTCTGAAGTTGGCTGGGGACGAGTTGGCTAATGCCAAACATTTTAATCTATGAAAATTTAGGAAGAGTCAAGGATTTAGTAAAAGGGAAAGAAAAATGTGGTGCTCACTGTTAGAAGCGACTCCTTGAAGCATCAGGCAAGATAGGAATACCAGAGCCTTCATTAATTATCATGAACCAGCTGATAGGGTGGCTTGAAGAGAAAATGGAAAACTCCTTTTATCAGCCTCTTACCATTCACAGTTCTGGAACATGCAGACTTCTGAAACTGGAAGAGCGTAATCTATAACTCTTCTATAGAATGATGTCTTATGCCATTTTTAACATATAACCTCTGCTGGAACCATGTTATAATAGGGAATTTGTTTTTTTTATAAGAATCTTTGATCAGTTAAGAAAAACAGTTATGCAGCATGAAAAAATGGTTCAAAGTTGAAGACAACAACAGCTTATGATAAGGTCACAACCCTAAAGTTTTGGAGAAAGCACCCTCTACCCCTTTTGTTGTCCATCATCCTGGTAGTCGGCACTTAGCCAAAGCCTTTAGCACAGGGGAGAAGAAGACCATCATGTCATACTTAAGTATGCTGATGAAAAAATCATCATTTTGGGAGGCTTTGATGAACCCAAGCAGTTAATGTTCCTTTAAAAAATGATCCAGGAATTCATAAATATACTGAAGCAGATTTAAAGCTTCATGTAAAACAACAATGAGTATGTTTGATAGCTTCCTGTGGCTGGTGGAATGTACTGAAGGAAAGAATGAAAAGCTTTTAAGATAAAAACAAATTGAAATAAGAAATTTCACAATATGGTTTGGAACACAATAGGTTTCAGAAATTAGGAAGTGAGAATCGTCTACTGAACCCAACTTTAACAGGAACCCCTGGCTGCCCACATTCAACGAGTAAAGAGGGGAAACTCAAAAAGTGTGTTTCAGAGTGGATGTAGTGTCTTATTCAACTAAGGAGAAACTACCACAGAAATAACAATGAAAATCTAATACCATCACAGGGCAGCCAGCTCTTGGAACACTATCTGAATGCAGACCACCAAAAGGATTCAAACCGGCATGCTCAACAAGAAGGCAAGCATCAATCCCAATGGCTTCATAGAACTCACCCACCTGGAAAGAAATTTTTTACAGTATTAGACTAACTGGCCCAAGATGGATATATAACACAGAAGTCAAAACAGAGGAATTTTCTGAGACATAATGGAACTCCCCAACAAATTAAACTTCTGGAGAAAACAGAAAATAATCATATCACCATCAACACTGGACCCCTGCCAAAAAAATTGTGGGGGAGGGGGGTGGAGAGATAAAAGAGAGCATACCCTACAGAGTAAAACTTCACGTGGAAATCTTGATTTAAATTGCAACATTTCCCAGTTGAGCGTTCCTTCTTTCAAACTACATTAAATCCAAATTAAAGCATGTGTTAATAGAATTTAGGAACTGATGGGACCAGAGAAGCCAAACACACACAAAAAAATTTCTAAGAACATATTTCTGTTAAATGCGATTGGCGCTAACAATAGAATAGACAAAACCATAATAAAGTTTTTAATGCATGTTTTTATTTAGAAGAAATGTATAAAACATGTGAGTAATCACAATCAGTCGGGAAAAAAATTTATCTGGAAGATATTTTTGCAACTCTTCTCTGGAAGCTTGTGTTTGTCATGAAATCAAATTATTAGCATGTTTAACATAATCATTTCAAATTGAAATCCTTTTTTTTGGGTGAGGTATGGGGTAGATAGAGACAAACAAAGTTACTGATATAAGAAAGTACATAATATGCATCAAAGGAGGTGAAACTTTCCCCCCACCCACCAAAAAAAAATGAATAACATATGAACAATACATAAGGAAGAAAGGAAATTGAAGCTGGAAAACGATTTTTCAGTTCTCCCAAAATCTAGAATTACCAACAACAAACTTAGCCTTATCCCAACTTGTTGGGGTAGGCTACATGGATCCAAATAAAACATTGTAGGGGAAACTGAGCTCTAAACAGAAAAGGGAGATGAAGGATAGGAAATGAGTATGAGAAATGAAAAAATGAAAAATGACAAATGAAAGATGAAATAAGAGAAAAAAAGGCACAACTCAGCAAGTCAGGAGAATCTTAGCTAAATGTGATTGGCTACATGGATCCTTGCTCTCCAATAGGCTCTATCCGAGGTCATACTTGGTACAAGACCCAAACTGTGCATGTTATTCCTCACAACTTCTCCTATGGTCAGTTTAGGCTTGCCTCCTCTTTTAGCTCCTTCAATCAGAATCATATCACTGCTCCTTACTAGAGTGTCCCTAGGCCTCCCAAAAGCTAGAATTACCAATCAGGAAAAATTATTTCAGTACAGATAACCATTCCATCAAGGATCTCCCAATTGCATAAAGGAGGAACACTTACTCTCAATCAGCATTTCAGTTCACAGTATTGGACAATATCAGGTCTAAATCGGTCAAAAAAAAAAAAAAAGCTTTCTGGCCAATCCAGCTGATGCGGATCAGTTAGGTATCGGTATCGACCATGACCAATACTGATACGAATAGGCCGATACAGCCTATCTGATACCAATACCTAAAACCGTGTTCTCAACTTCTTTAAAAAATCTGCAGTTTCTTTCAAAATTTTACAAGGGACTGCAGGTGGGACCATCCTCCAATAACTCTCACCAAATTTCCAAAAGAGATCACATGCAATGAAGAAAACTGCATCTTAGTATCCTTCCAAGTTATATTGGAAATTCCAAATGGGAACTATAGTTATGGAAACAGAACCATAGCCACATCAGAATAAATGCAAAATTGTTTGAAAATTGCTTCTCTTTTTTGCTAAAAAAACACATTTAATTTCCAATTTAGCAAAGGAGACACCAATCAATAGGCAAAAATAATCAAGAGCAATCACTTTCCAAGGAGGTGTTGTACATTGAAACTTTTCCTTATAGTTCACTATTGAAACTTTCCCTTATAGTTCACTATCTAAAATTTTGTCAAAGTAAACTACTACAACTTCACGAAGTCATAAACTCCATCCCTCTTGGTGACAAACTTCTTCTACAACGTGGGTTCCAAACCACCATCCTATCACTAACCGAGAAAATCCTCCATCAATCACAATGCTTTTATCGATTCCCAATCTATAGAATCTCACATATAGGCATATAGCTCTTTTGTTATCCCAACAAATAATAATATTAAAGGAAACAGATGATGCACAAGGGAGAATACATAACCAGAGGAGTTGGTCATTCCACCAACAAAATCAAGGACAAAATTACACAGGACTTGGGGATTCTTCTTTGTCTGTCTGTGCTACGGGATGGGGAGAGGGAGATTTTAGGATGTTCATACGCAACGATGTAGCTAATTTGACAAAGGGGTGTCTCACCTCCCATTTTTTAGGTTAACATCCAGACCAAGCAAATTGGTGAATACAAGCCTTTTAACAAGCTGAATGGTAGAAGGCTTTCTGCAGGTCTGCAGCCTCTGCAATTAGAAACCATGGCAACACAGAAATCACAGTTACACCATTACCCGAGTAGAAAACCATGCAAATATGTGGCCAACGGGTAATGTTATCAATGGAACCCGTCTACATACCTCCTGCCACCACATTATGTGAGAAAGATCTTTTTCCCCGAGAAGGGGTTTAGATTCCTTCAATTTTTTAGCTGCCGATTTTGTGGTTCCTCTCAAAACATTCGGCACTCTCACAGACTGAAACCGCTGCCTTTGTTTGCTGCAACAGCAAAAAAAGTGAACGAACCCTCACGCCTCAAATGCTAAACCCATCAAAACCCGCAGTAGAAATCATGAAATGAGAATAAATAACCGAATAAATTACCTCTTAACTGTACTGTGGTACCTAACACAACAACTGCATTGAAGAAGTACACGATCTGTCAAGCTTGCGAAGCAGAATGTAACACATAAAATCAAATAGAATAAAAGCATAAAAAAGAGAGAGAGTGTGTGTGTACAGTGAAAGTGTTGTTGAAGTGAGTGAAGCAGATAGTCGTTTGTTAACAGGAGAACGAAGCATAAGAGGAAGAGAACGCCATCGCGGCAGCGAAACGAGGACATTTTTTGTTGTTATCCACTGCATGGTGTTCCTGCTAATGCACTCGATTTTGCCTCTTCTTCTTCTTCTTCTTCTTCTTCTTCTTCTTCTTCTTCTGTAGCAGGGAGTGAAGAAACTACCGGTTAGGGCTTACAAGTGGGTTTTGAGTGAGTTTCAGAACCTGACTTCGCTCTTCCCGCCAGAAGGCAACGGAAAAGCCGAAGCGCCTCCGACAAGATTCTTGGCGAGTGTCAATCTAGCCATCCAGTGGTAAAAGCGGGGGTAATAATCTTTCAGTGGGGTGAATTGCAAATTGAAATTGAATCAAAATTTTTAAACCGGAAGTGATAAACCGTTCGTTAATCAGTTCGATTCTAATTTAAATTTTATTAAATAATGCATTCTGATTTTTGAACCAATAAAAAATGAGAGGGATAGGTATGCCACCTAAGTTAGCCGACAACATCAATTGGGGTACATGATGGGGATCATTGAATAATGAAATATGGTTCATTTCAAAAGGGGTAAGAGAGAGAGAGAGAGAGATACACAATAGGTGCTAGCATATGGTATACTGGGGGCATACTCAACATTTTCCCAACTGATCAGTCTTTACATAGGTTCTCTTGTATTTTTATACAAGATTTACATCATGTAAATTTTGTTTGAACTGTTTTTTTATTTCTTAGGTAAGAATTTGGGCTTAGACGTCGTGGTTCAAGTCATAGTAGCCCTCATATATTGTAAGTTGCGAGTGAAGATAATAAACAAATTAGAGCTAATCTATGAATAGCATCAATATATGATAAGCTGTGGGGATGAAAAAAAAAATTTATTTGAGATGCCATGGACATATGCAATATAGACCCTTGAATGTACCAATGCTACAAAACGGTAAAGACATGCATAAGGAATAGTAATAAGTACGGCTATAAATAAAGCTAATTAAAGTATAATTATCTATGTAGATGACCTCTTTTAGTTTGAATAAGGCTGAATTATTGTTGTTATTGGTCATAATTTCAGCCTAGTATCATTGTTCAAGCCTAATAATCATATAGATTACTACAAGGCTAAATATTGTAGCTCACTTTTTAGCTCAAAAGACGTTGTCTTTAGCATGGAAGATAATTTGGTCATATTCCACCCATTGGCTTTTGACTTATTTAAATAGGAAACCTTGAGTTGCTCGTGGTATGATCATCAATCATATTCTTCATAATTGGGGATTGCTACTTAGTTGTGTGTCATTGCATCAACATGAAGATCAACTAAATGAGGTGATAGACACAAACACTATGACAGCCTAGTGGTGGTAGCTTCGGCTTTGGGAGCCGGCACCCAGGGGAGGAAGTCTTGGGATCAAACCCTATCATACGCATCGTGTGAGTGTGTGTGTGTGTGTTTTATTTATTCTGTACCCGCCAGTGGGTTGCCTAAATGATTAGGACGAACTGTGGATTGTGTGGATTAAGTGCATAGTTTTAAGTTCGATTCCTCATATATGCATCTGTGATTTAAGTGGAGATCATGGTGGTGGATTGCTGTGTTAGTCTCCCAAAGGATTAGCCTAGGCATCCAACCAAGTAGCATGGTGGTATTTTTGCCACCCCATGTCTGGTAGGGATGCATGACCATGTAAGGATCTTTTTTCATATTCTCATTTTCCCAAAAACCATAACTTTTATTGGACTTTAAAAAGCAAGTTCTTCCCCATTGCGCCCAAAAACTACTCATCCAAATCAATAATAAAATAAAAACCCGTTTGACCAAATAATTTATTAACTGATTTCGATATGAGATATTATAACCAATTAATAAATGATTCAGTTATGATTTTCTACTTTTCATCACTAGAACCAAACTACTTAATTGAAACCAAACTGTTAAAACATCTTTAATCGGGGCAATTTTGTAGTAACAATGCGATGTTTTATATGAAACTGGACTGATTTCTTTCCTTGATCATCAACCTTCAATCTATTTAAGGATAGATTGGCTACTATGATTGATGGTTGATTATGATGGATGAGAACCGTATATTAAGCGTAAGCCTGTTGCATATATAACGCCCCCAATATTGTGAATATTAATATTACAAAAAAATTGATGCAAGACGAAGGAGGTGGGCTTATGACCACTGCCTTATCTAATATAGCCAGTTATTTCGGGAGATACATTTATGGGTCCTAAACCTTGATCTTTGCCATATTTCAAATGAGTAGAAATCTATAAAATGTGTACAACCCTGAGTACAACCCTTGCATTTCTCAAGCTCCTTCGCCTAGGGAATAGAAAATTATGATACTCACACGCTTACAATAAAATGTATTTATCCTTGTTTGGACCCTAGCATATTGTCTTGGCCCGTCACTTTCAACATTTTCTATATGAGTTCAATTTTCTAATCCAATGTTGGAACAATGAATTCATGCTGTCCAAATAGGAGAATGCGACGTTTTCATCATGTATGGGCTTAGCATTCAATCATTGTATTGATATGGGTTTAGTTGGATGGAGTCCAATATGGGAAATGATCTCCCTAATGGGTTATGGGTTTTTTAGTTAATCCAATCTGATGTGTAAAATATTGTTATTATGTGTGGGGCTATTAGCAATGAGGTCTTATTATGAGAGATGTCCAATTGTTATTTGTTACAAGGTTGGTCCCTACTTTTAGTCTAAAAATTAGTAGCCCTAGCCGTCGTAGAGAAGAGTATAGACAAGATCAATAGAGAAGATATGAGCCAAGAGGATTATCTCTTTTAAACGATATAGATCCAGATATAAGTTTATTATCAAATATTGTGTATGTTGATTTCATGTTCAATGATTCCTTATGTTGATTGTATGATTAAATTCTAACATCAATAATCACCTGTTCAATGGAATGCTAGATCTTCGATATACTGCTATGTTTCTTTTTTTTTCCAAATTTTCCAGACAAAAAGCGTGTAAAACAAGAATGTTCTTGGGGGTTTGAAATATTGTGTATTCATCTAACTTGTACTTCGGATGAAAATTCTTATCGGGATAATCGATTTGTCTAGTTCACATCCCTTACTTTATTCTATAGGTCATTTCCAATTGGATATTTCCGCTTATTTCATTCTTTGGCTCTCATCTCCCCTCCCTCTCCTCTCAATTTGTAAATGGAGGATTGTACACTTTACACTAAAAGAAAATAAAAAATATTATAATCTAACGATTCATAAATGAAGTTTTTGTTTTTTATGTTAATAAGATCCATGAATGGTACATTCATAAACCTTTAGTGTAGCAATAATTTTGGGAAAGTACAAGATTGGACAATATAAGGTTTCGGTTCACCAAATTAAATCTCCCCTCCCTCTTGCATTCATTGGTCCTCACAGATGCACATGAATCGCACTCTCCCACATGAAATATTTCCCTTTGTCAAGATTGCACAATATTGGATTTGAATCTATAAAACTAACTCAATACAATAGGGGTATCCATCGGTATGGCCTAATTGGACTTCTTCACTTTAGGATCTTGCATTGTGACTTACATGTTTAAGTAATCAATCCTCATATGTTAGACATGATCCCATTTATGAACAGTCGAATAGGTGCCGATCTTTAATCGGGGTACTAACAATTGGCCTAAAGAGCCTTAGTCAGGCTTTAAACGAGCTAATACAACATTTATCTAAACAGACTATAACCAGGCTGTAAAAGATCTTTAAACGAGCTCTAAGTGGGGCATAAGAAATGTTGGGCTATTAATTGATCGGTCTAGTTGGGTGTCTATTGAGCTGCATAGCCATGTTTATTAATCAGGGCCATGGTTTCAAGTATCGATATCTTATTTGCCATATCGTATCGGTATGGTTGAGATCGATCCCCGATCCTTGACTAGTTCGGATTGATTCATTGTATCATTTCAGGGATAAAACAATAAAAAAATGTACTCTTTTTTGAAAAGCAAGGGGTAAAAGTGATTGATACCCATCGATCCTCTCCTCTAGACCAATTATGATGCTGATACCAAGAACTAAATCCATGATCAGGCAGATAGGTTTGGGCTTTATACAGTCGGACTAGGTCAGACCTACTGATCCGGGCTTTTCTTTTATTTTTTTATGAATGATCCGGGCTTGTGATTGACACCCCTAGCTAAGAAGACACTATTCATCCCTAGACTATGTACAATTTTTGACAGTTTTACCCTTGACTTCCATCCCACGGTCCCACTCCCACCCCACCTCTGCAACACGCCCTCCCTTTCCCGCTCTCCCGCTCCCTTTTCGGAATTTCAAGTCTCAATCTTATAGTCTCACCAGATGGTGATTTCTCTCGTGTTTGACTCTGCGGC
>NC_056566.1:9272663-9330699 GCF_013358625.1 Macadamia integrifolia
GGCTCTCTCTTATAGTGCTTAGGGTTTCTTTTTTGGAGTCCCCCTCGGGTCCGCCTCTTTCCCTTTCTGAGTCCTACTCGGATACGTCCTATCTCCTTCGTGGGGAATATTCTCTTCATGGGATTTACATAGTTAGAATCCTCGCAGCCTCTACCAGGTGGGCAGCACGTGTCCTTTCCTTGGATACCACGTGTTCTTACCTTACTGGGTAATTAATTTAGTTATATCAGCAGCCCCCTTACTTCCACTAGGAGGCTCTTCCTGTGGGAGTAATCATGTCTTTCATCATTTTCTTTCCCATTCAAGTGTTCATTAGGCCTTATTCCTTCGGCCTTGGCTTTTGTGCCACCCACGATCAAGACCTTCAGTCAGGCCCGCTCGGCCCTTACCTGGGCCCCCAACTGAGGAAAGGACCTTCGGTCAGGTCTGCTCAACCTTTGCCTGAGCACCCAACTGAGGTAAGGACCTTCGGTCAGGTCCGCTAGACTTTTGCCTGAGCCCCCAACAGAAGTAAGGGCCTTCGGTCAAGTCCGCTCGGGATTCGCCTGAGCCCCCAACAAAGGTAAGGACCTTCGGTTAGGTTCGTTTGGCCTTTGCCAGAGCTCCCAACCGAGGTAAGTACCTTCGGTCAGGTCCGCTCGGCTTTTGTCTGAGCACCCAACCGAGGTAAGGACCTTCGATCAGGTCTTCTCGAATTTTGGTTGAGCCCCTAATCGAAGTAAGGACCTTCGGTCAGGTCCGCTCGGCATTCGTCCGAGCCCCCAACCGAGGTAAGGACCTACGATCAGCTCGGCCTGGCCCAGAGCTCCCAACCGAGGTAAGGACCCTCGGTCATGTCCGCTCAGGCTCAAACCTCGAGGTCGATGAGTGATGACATGACGGTGCCATCAATGCTCGAGCAGTTGTATCATTTTTCTTCCATTTATAAAGTGTGGGGGTCCATTTGTGGGCCACTTTTGTTTTTTTCCTCGGAGAGCCTTCCTTCGGTTTATGTGTTTCTCTCGGAGAGCTTCCCCTCGGTCTCAGTTTCATTTTTCTTTAGCATCTCGTCCAGATCAAGAGTAAGTACAATGTCTAGTTCATCTAGGTACAACCCCCTCATCCTCCGAGTGGACAATGTCCAACCGAAGGGGTCGAAACCCCAGAGGGATCCCAGGGATGTCCTCGGGTTCCTCCCCTGATTCACCCTCATCTCGTGACTCATCGTCCGCAGCCTCGCCATCTGGGTCCGAGGGTGGCTCAAACGGTGAGGGGTTCAGAGAGAGGGTGCTTGAATCCAGAGCCCAGACCCAGGACCCCCTTGAGGTGGAAGCTCTTCATATCGTTTCCACCATGGACAAGCAGGAGTTGGGGGAACTAAGGGCCTCCTCCAGTATTTCGGATGCTTTCGAGCTCTGACTACCGAATCCGATCGATCGAGCCAGCTATCAGAACTCCGAAGAGCTATGCTTATACAAGGAGGCCTTCAAGGCCGGCCTTCGGCTTCCCTTCCACCCTTTCTTCGCCTGAGTGTTTCGACATTACGGGATTTGTCTGACCCGGCTGACGCTGAACGGATGGCAGCAGATGGTCAGTTTCGTTGTTCTCTTCTCTAGGCACCAAAGGCCTCTCTCCCTCCACCTCTTCGCCAATTGTTTCCTCCTCCAGGTTAGTAAGTGGCTTTCGGGCTGGTACTATTTCAGCCCTCGGAAAGACCTTTAGCTGTTGAACGGTTACCCAATGTCGATCCATGGGTATAAGGAGAAATTCTTCTTCATGAGGTCGACTGAGGGGGTGCCTTTTGGCACTGTATGGGATATCCCCGATTTGAGGACGGTGACCTCTGCCCCTGCCCTTTTTGGGGCAGACACGGAGTCGATGGCCATGACGAGGCGTCAAGACACTTGCCCACCAGTTGAGTCTGACAGCCTCAAGTCCGACGATGTTTTATTCAGATTCGGGCTTAGCCCGGGTGAGTCTTAGGCCAGCCTAAGTTAATTTGCCTCGGGTCTTCGTACCTCATATGAACTTCCTTCATGTCTTCATGTAATGCAAATCTCCAGGGCCGAGGCTAGGGCTATAGCTGCGGAGTGGCAAGCCCAAATAAGGGAAGCCAGGGCACGGGATGTGCAGTAGAAACAGAAGCAGAAGAGGAAGGAGAAGAAGAAAAGGGCTCCCTCCTCCGAAGCTCCCTTTTTGAAGAAAAGGGCCAGGGTCAAAGGACCCAACACCGAAGCGGTCCAGGGCCTCGCTGTTCCGGGTTATAACTTGTTTGCCCAAGATACTTCTTCGGTGGTTGACTTCAGAAGCTCGAGGGTCACGAATATCCAAGCCGAGGTTGGCTTCATCCCTCAGTGGTCGGTCAAGGAGGACGACACTCTGTCCATCAGGCGTGTAGCTCGTGAGCTGGTACAAAAGGGCAGTCTCCCTTGAGATGCCATCGAAGCACAACGCCAGGGGACGATGGCCATGATAACTAGCACCTGCATCTTCATGGCAAGGGTAAGCTTCGGTCTTCAAAACCTTAATTTATTATCCTTTTGAAATTCTAACCATCGGTGTTTTACACAGGCTCAAAACCAAATGGGTCAGCTGGCGATCCGGGTCGAAGCCTTGGCCAGAGATCTCAAGGCTTCTGAACACAAGAAGTCTATCATTGAGAAAGAGCGTTTGGTCCTCCTCGAGAAGGTGGAGCACCTGGAAGCAGACCTTCTCCATACTTGCCAGGATTACGATCAGAAGCTTGCAGACCTGAAGGCACAAATGGCGACGAAGGTTTAGGAAGCCGAGGTCTGGGGAGCCGAGAGGTATAGGGCCTCTGAGGACTTTCAGGAGGAGGTCACGCGTGCCATCGCCCCTGGGTACACAATGGGTGCTACCAAGGTCCGAGACTGGGTCCTCGAGCATTACCCAGAGGTCTCCTTCGAGGACAGTGGGCTCTTTTTCGAAGAGGAGGGTGTTGAGGCAGCCCCGACAGCCACCGAGGTGGTCGACGCTGACGATAAAGGCCGTAGCGAAGAAGGTGAGGTTCAGCTGCAACGCGAGGTGCCTCTGACTCCTGGTCACGATGGCTCCAATCGGGAGACCCCTCGCCATGCCGAGGACGAGGCTGTGAACCCGATGGATGCCCCCTAAAGAAGTTTTTTTTTATGCCTTCGGGCTCTTTTTTTGTAATCTCACCCTTCGGGCTCTTTTTTGTAATCTTAGCCTTCGGGCTTTTCATGGAATGAATGTTTCAGTTTCTTCGGTTCCCTTTACTCGTCTTGTCTTTCTTTTTTTCTTTTTTAAATCCTCTAAGGGATCTTTAGCCCGCCAGTTGGTACACGAAGGCCAATAGCCTTATGCCAGTACTTCCTAAGTGTAATATGTGCCTCGGCCTGTCGTAGTACGAGGCTTGGTCCTGTTGCATCGGCCTGCTCGAGGGTAGGAACCTTAGAGGGAGGCCTTGTACAAGTAGGATTTTCGTGTCTCCCTTCAGCTCCAGCTGAGGGAGTTTTCCTTATGTACGGATATTAGGGGGTGCCGTTGACCTTTTTGACCTTGGGCCAAGCACCCAACCGAGGCAATGACCTTCGAGGTAACAACTTTCGGTCGTATTCCCTCAGGTTTGGCATGAGCCCACAATCGAGGCATGGACCTTCGGTTGGGTCCTCGGCCTTAGCCTGAGCCCTCCAACCGAGGAATATTTCTTAGAGACTTGTCAAAATCGATTGCCATCAACCAGCTTATTTATTTTTATAATAAAAATCCTCGGAAGTGCCCGAGGGTGTAAAACTACAAACTGAGACTGTTTTAAGAAGCAAAAACAAAAACTAAGCAAATGTGCATGCATGCTATGATTACTGATAAAATTTCCTTAGGTTCTTCGAGTTCCATGATCGGGGTACCCTTTCTCCCCTAGTAGTCTCCAGGTGATAGGACCCTGGTCGTATTATCCTGGTGACTCTATAAGGTTCTTCCCAATTTGGAGCCAACTTTCCTTGATGCTTCGGATATGATATCTCCGCCCTTCTGAGGATGAGGTCACCCATTCTGAACTCGTTTCTCTGGACTTTAGAATTGTAATGCCTCGTAACCTTTTGCTGGTAGGCGGTGATCCTTTCTTGCGAGGCGTCTCTGACTTCAGTCAAGAGGTCTAAATTAGCTCGAAGTCCTTTATCATTTTTTTCTTCATCGTAATACTGAATCCAATGGGTCATGGCTCCTACCTCCATCGGGAGCACAACTTCGGTGCCGTAGGTTAAAATGAAGGGTGTTTCTCTGGTGGCTAATCTCTAGATAGTGCGGTAAGCCCAGTGGATGTTTTTTAACTCTTCTGCCCATAACCCTTTGGCATCATCCAGTATCTTCTTTATTCCTTGGAGCAGGGTACGATTGGTTACCTCTGTCAGCCTGTTGGTCCATGGGTAACCGATGGACGTTTTCCTGTGGTTAATGCCGAGGGCATCACAAAACAAACCAAAAGTCAGGTTGACAAACTATGTTCTATTGTCTGTTACTATCACCCGGGGGATGCCGAATCGATAGACTACCACCTTCTCGAAGAAGTCCCTTACATTCTTTTCGGATATGGTAGCCAATGCTTCGGCTTTCGCCCAGTTCGTGAAGTAGTCTACCGCCACCACAACAAACTTTATTTGCCTCGTCGCCAGGGGGAATGGGCCTAAGATGTTCATTCCCCACATGGCAAATGGTACCAGGCTTGATAGGGAGGAAAGCTCAGTAGAATGCTGCCGATGGGTGGGGGCGAATATCTGGCACTTAACACACTTCCTGACGAACTCTTCTGCATCCCTTCTCATGGATGGCTAGAATAGGCCCTGCCTCAGCACTTTGCGGGCCAAGGCCCGGGCTCCGAGATGTTGGCCACATATCCCTTTATGTACTTCTCAGAGTGCGTACTCGACGTCAACGAGGTTCAGGCATTTGAGGTATGGTGTGGTAAACCCTATCTTATACAGTGTCTCGTCTTTTAGTATGAAGCGTGCTGATCGCATTCGTATCTTCCTTGCCTCGTCCCTATCTTTGGGGAGTACATCCTCTTTTAGGTGCCTGATTATGGCGTCCATCCAGTTGGGCCCATTCTCGCTAATAGGTAACACCTCTTAGGGTCTTCGGTACTTGGTTGGGGTAACACTTCAAAATACATAGATCGTCCGAGGTCCGTGAAGTCAGAGGTGGCAAACTGCGACAGTGCGTCTGCACTGGCATTCTCTTCTCGTGGCACCTGCCTCACCTCAAACTCCTTCAATACTGTTATTCTCTCTCGCACTGTCTTTAAGTACTCGGCCATCCTTTGTTCTTTGGCTTCATAGTCTCCATTCACCTGTAGCTATGAGTCATTATGCACCACTAACTCCTGTACCATTAAAACCTGCACCAGATTAATTCCGGCTATTAGTGCTTCGTACTCTGCTTCATAGTTGGAGGCATCGAAGTAGAACCGTAGGGCATACTTGATCTCGAAACCTTCGGGGCTGACCAATATGATCCCTGCGCCGCTTCCCGAGCTGTTGGAAACACCATCCACGTACAATGTCCAAGTCTTTTTTGCCGGGCCTCAAAAAACTCCTGGGGATCATCAGGGAGCATTGTCTCGGCTATGAAGTTTGCTAGGGCCTGTTATTACGATTCTCGGTTTGTACTAGATGTGAAATTCTCCCAACTCTATGGCCCAGTTTACCAGGCGGCCGGACCTCTCCGATCTCTGTAATATCTTCTTCAGGGGCTGGTTCGTGAACACGCATACTGTGTGTGATTGAAAATAGGGCCTCAGATTTCTTGCCGCTGTTACCAGAGCGTACGCCACTTTCTTCGTCTTTCTGTATCTTGTTTCGACATCCAACAGGGTTCGACTAACGTAATATATTGGCCGCTATTGTCTTCCTTCTTCCTTCATCAGTACCACGCTTACCGCCACTGCTGATACAACAAGGTACAACTGTAAAGTATCCCCGACATCTGGCTTCGTCAGTAGTGGGGGTGTGGTCAAGTACTCCTTCAGTTGTTCAAAGGACTTTCCACATTCCTCTGTCCATTCGAACTTTTTGGATCCCTTTAAGGCTTAAAAGAAGGGGAGGCACTTGTCAGCTGATCGAAACATGAACCATCCTAGGGCTGCGACTCTACCTGTTAGCTCCTATACTTGCTTCACATTCTGTGGTGACCTCATATCTTGAATGGCTTGTATTTTCACCTGATTGGCTTCAATTCGCCTCTGCAAAATAATAAAGCTGAGGAACTTTCCCGATGCTACTCCAAATGCACAATTTGTTGGGTTCAGCTTCATGCCGTACTACCTCAGCACCTGGAACGCCTTTTCTAAGTATCGAATATGGTGTTCTGCCTTTAGGCTTTTCACAAGCATGTCATCCACGTATACCTCCATGGTTTTGCCGATCATCTCCTTGAAGATCTTATTCACCAACCTTTGATAGGTGGCCCCTG
This sequence comes from Macadamia integrifolia, assembly GCF_013358625.1. Lineage (NCBI taxonomy): Eukaryota > Viridiplantae > Streptophyta > Magnoliopsida > Proteales > Proteaceae > Macadamia > Macadamia integrifolia. The sequence goes on from NC_056566.1 coordinate 9,279,090, forward strand.
CGTTTTTTAGCCCGAAGGGCATGACTTCATAGCAATACAATCCCCCCTCGGTCACGAAAGATGTCTTCAGGACATCAGCCTCAGACATATTGATCTGATTGTACCCCGAGTACGCATCCATGAAGCTCAGCACCTCGTGTCCTGCTGTGGTATCGATGAGGAGGTCTGTTGTAACCTGGCAGTCACTGAGAGGGGGGTGAATCAGTGAGTCCAATTCCGATCCCTAAAAACTTGTCCGATGTCTGACCAAGAAAAACCTGATATACCTATACCTGTTTACACACAGTCGTATGCACACTCAGCCTCTCATAGGCACTTCCAAGTGTGCACACCCATTCTACATTCCACGCACTTCAATATAAAATGCAAACAACAAGCACCCATAACACAGGGTTTTTACGAGGTTCGACAATTTACCTACATTCCCGGAGTAGTACCTGTAAAGGCTTCGTACCTACTCAATACACTACTTTTGACTGCACCCATAGTCGGGAGCACCCACATCCAATTTTCTCAAGCCGAAGCTGAGATGACACTCATAGTGCCGATACAATGTGTAGCACCCACTACACGGGAGCACCCACTCTCGGTGCTTAGCACCCACTAAGCACATAATAAATAATACAATTAAATTGGGCTTATATCAATGCCCTACAGTCAAGTTTGCCTAGCATATACATCCAAACCTAGCTAGCATGCTTACAGTTCATCTACAACTAACCTAGCATGTATACATTCATCCACAACTAACCCTAACATACATACATACATGTAATGTAAAATCAAAGGTTAGAGAATCTCACAACCAATTGCCTGGGATGACTAGAAACTTGTACTCACAAGTTTGGTGCACACACCTTCTCTCTCCTTGGCTTCTTGCACTTCAAAGCAAACACATCCTTGCTTTCTTCTCTTCTTCCTTGGCTTTGAGTTAATGTACAATTAACACACTTCAACCACCTCTTTTACCTCCTTTAATGGCCTAAGAACATTTATCATCAAGTATTCATGTTCATTCAAAGACCAACAAAGAGGGGGGAAGTTTCTCCTACAAAACCGTAGCCTTCCTTCACTCAAAACTCATTTTTCTTGCTTCCATGGTGTAGGACTTGAAAAAACGAAGAAGTTGCAACTTGGTTCACCCAAATCCGAGTTAAAATGATGGAGATATGACCATTTGAAGTTGGGGCAATGAGATAGCCTGAAATAGGATCTTTGTAGGAGTGGTGTAGGCTACACCGGCGGCACGCGCAACAGTGGCGCAAATCTGGCCGTAGATCTCATCAAGGAGAATCTCTTAATATAGGCCATCCGATTAAAATAACGGATAGTAAATCTCAACCACAAGATTCGAATAAAATAGTCAACTAATGACGTCATGATGACGTCAGCAGTCAGCATGCACTTTTTATTGTCGATCTATGATTGGTTGCTTTTTCGGATTTTAAGGGAGCTTGTCTCCCACTCATCAAAGTGAAAGGCTTATTAACCGTTGGATCCGAATCCTCCATGATGGCTTTAATCAGATTTCATGAGATTATTAAGACTGGAATCTTTTTTATATCTTCTATACACGCGCGAAACACACCAACATGCCTTGATAAGGTGTAGCACCAGTGCATCAATAATTATGCACCTAACCAATCAAATCCTACGCACAAGCATCTATCTCGTCCATGTCAGCGCAAAATCTCAACAGCCTTTGGATGGGCATCAAGCCTACGTGGTCGAATCTTGACCATCCATTTCACTTCCCTTTACTCCTCTTTATTATAATCAAGCCCCTGCCTCCATATATTTCAGTGCTTAAAGACCCCTTGCAACTCAGACCTTCAAAATCTTTAAATTACACAAAAGCCCTTCAAATTTCAAAAATATATTATGAAAAATCCACCCAACACCGAGAGCAACTGATGGATTTTCGGTTTGGATTTTCAAACCGACTTTACGGAAACACTTATAACTTTTTCATACGATATCCGATCAAGATGAAACAAAGTGTGTTGAAACTATAACTGGATGCTATACGACTTTTGAGAAGACTCAATCATCTGAATCATCTATGTAAAAAGACTAAAATGCCCCTAGACCTTTTCAATGATGTATCTTTCTCTACGGAATCGGAATGCGATGAAATTAGAAATGTTGGAAAGATTCTATTTTTATCATATTGTTACATGGAGAACACTTCCCTTAAAAAATTCATCTTCAATACCGAAATTACCCTCGACTGCCACAAATGCTGTAATTTCTTCATACAGTATCAGAATATGACAAAATCAGATGCACTGGACTAGATAAATTACAATCTATATTTTTTTTATGAAGAAATGATCTTCCAAAAATATCATTTTCACTGCCAAAAATTCCCTCAATCGTAAATAGGCCAATTTTGCCAGTTTTGACCCAGAAACCCGCACCGTCTATTAATGATGTATTAAACCACTCCATGCATACCAAGCTACTCTGTTGTCTCATCGGTGACACTGGACACTGCCATGTCATCATTTTCATCCACGTCACCCAAACTGGCCAAGTCATCACTGCCACGTGGCCGAGTTGCCAACAAAGACAACCATTAAACAACAAGGTCTATCTTCGGCAGAGGGTAGCCATCCTTTGGGCAGGCCTTGTTCAGATATGTGAAGTCAATGCAGATCCTCCACTTTCCATTTGCCTTCGGGACCATCACCACGTTGGATATCCACTCCGGGTATTGGATTTCACGGATGAACTGGGCCTTTAGCAACTTCTCTACCTCTTCATCTATCTTCTACTGCCTTTCGGGGGTGAAGGTCCTCTTCTTTTGTTATACCGGCTTCTTAGTCAGGTTAACACTCAGATGATGCTCTATTACTTCTCGGTCTATTTTAGGCATGTCTAAGGCTGACCAGGCGAAGACGTCAGAATTATCTCGGAGGAATGAGATGATTTTTTCTCGTTGTTGGCTCGGCATTGTAGCCCCCACTTAGAATTGGCAAGTGCTATCCCCCTCTTCGGCTTCAACTTGTACCAGCTCCTTAGTCGGTTCTCCCCTTTGATAACTGGTGTCGTCGCGTAGATCTTCTATCGGGAGTGTCTTGCCCGCCTTCTCTTTTCCCTATAAGGTAGTGGCGTAGCACCTCTGGGATGCCTCCTAATCGCCTCGACACTCACCGACACCGTTCTTGGTTGGGAACTTCATCTTAAGGTGAGGTGTGGAGATGATAATCTTTAGCAGGTTTAAACCAACTCTCCCTAGTATGGCATTATATGCCGAAGTAATACCTACCACCAGGAAGTTGATAATGACTGTTACTTGGCGGTCTCCGGTGCTAGCTCTTACTGGCAACTCAATTGATCCCTCCACTTTGATTGGGGTGCCAAAGAATCCTTGCAACAGGTGTTCGACCTTCTTCAACCTTCCCTCGTCCAGGCCCATCTTCTAGAAAGCCTCAAGGAACATGATATCAGCTGAACTGCCGTTATCCACCAAGATCCTTTTTACTCTGCAATCGGCTATGGTCATGGTGATTACCAGTGCGTCGTCATGTGGTGTGTGCACTCCTTCCAAGTCATCATCCGAGAAGGAAATAACCGTCCCCATCCTCGCCTTCTTGTTCGACCATTCAGCCACATGCACGCTTCTCGCATAGGCTTTTGCTTTCCTGGCCGAGACAGAACTTTCTCCAGTGGCTAGGCCTCCACAGATTGTCGCTATAACCCTAGTCAGGATTTTATGATCATTCCGGAGGTGATGGTCAGCTTCCTCGGGGGTCTGGTCCCTTTGCCGTTCCTGATTGCCCCTGCGGGTTAGCCCCCTTCTTTCATGGCAGCCTCTGCCATTTCTACGACAGTTGTCCCTGTGGTCATTACCATCTTGGGCATCCTTCTTTTCGCGGTCTATGAGTCGGCCTAGATATTCTCTTCGGATCATTCCTTCTATTTTCCCCTTCAAGTGCCAATAATCTTCGGTGTCGTGGCCGTGGTCCCTGTGGAAGTGGCAATATTTGTCCATGTTGCGTCTCTCAGGGTGTCATCCCATCTTCCTTGGCCACTTCATGGCTTTGGCATCTGGGGATCCTTTATCTGTATTAGCACATCCGTTCGTTTTTGGTTCAGGGGCGCGTATTTCTCGAACTTCTTCGATGGACTGAGTGCCCGACCATGTTTGGACTTTCACCTTTTGCCCTCTTCGGAAGGTTTGTCATCGCCTCTTGAGATCCTTTTCCTCCCCATCTTCTATATGGCTTCTTCATAGGATTGAAGGCTTTCTTCCATCTGGATGTACTTATCACACCGAGCCCTCAACTGGGGTAGGTCCCTTGGTGTATGCTTCGCCAAAGACCTTTTTAGCTCTTTATCCTTGACGCCACCCAGCAGGGCTGTGAACTCTTCTTTCAGGTCCAGACCTCTGATCGTGATCTTCTCCTGCTAGAAGTGCTTCATGAAAATTTCGCAGTGACTCTCCTTCATGTTGTTTGACGTTGGTCAGGTTCAACATGGACTTCTGAAGGGGTTGGCTACTGAAGAATCCCTTCACGAAGAAGTAACTTAAATCGCTGAAGCTGTGGATCGATTTCGTCGATAAGCGGTTTTACCATAACCTTACCGCTCCTCTGAACGTCAAAGGCAAGGCATGACACATGATGTTTTTCAAGACTCAGTGGAACTGCAAAACAACCTTGAAGCCTTCCAGATGATCGACGGGGTCCCCAGACTCGTAGTAGGTGTCGTATTTTGGCAGACAAAAACCGACCAGGAGCGGATCTCTCATGACCTCATCAGCTAGAGCCATGTCATTGGTGAGGTCTGGCTTGCGAGCTCTTGTCTGATTTTCTGCTACCTTCTGGATCTCATCTTTCAGGTCCAGGATCATCTACTTCAATCCCGAGTCCTTATGTCTCTGTCCATCTCCTTGATGTGGTTCCCCATGCCTGGCTCTAGCGATGCGCCACGTCCTTTCTTTGGGTGCGGGGCTTTCCCTCCTTACTCGATTTCGAGGATTTCGACCGGACCTTATTGATCTTGTACTACTTCGATCCTCGTCTTGAGCTCGCTCTGGCCGGATATGGGGGCCTTGTGCTGCTCCGTCGGTCTTCTAAGAGACGACTCCTTCATTGCCTCGGCCATTCGGTCATACTTCTCCTGAAGGGATTCGAACTGCTCCCGTGTCACATATTTCTGGCCCTAGGAGGGGGTGGAGGATTACTATCTCTGCGCACCAAATATCCGACAAAAACGTTGGTCCCTCGCGGAACCTTCCCGATCATCATTTCCCATTCTTCGCCGATTTTCGTCAGGGGAGGGAGCCCTCCTGAAGGTTCCTCCTCATCCATGTCTATACTCGGAGCTGCCCTTGTTTTCTTACGATTGTAGGTTTTCCCCACCATTACTATCGTTCCCACAGAAGGCGCCAATCTGTTGTTGCCGAAAATCCGTATGAGTTGATTCTGCACAAGCACAGAAGGCAGAAGCCCGGAGGTATATCCGAGATTAGTCCTCCGACGCCCAAGTTAGAGACCGGCAGAACAGTTTTTCACAGGAGTAATGGTGTGGGTCTATTCACTTACCTCTTCCCTCCTTTGGGCTATCTCTTATAGTGCTTAGGGTTTAGGGTTTCTTTTTGGGAGTCCTCCTTGGGTCCGCCTCTTTCCCTTTCTGAGTCCTACTCGGATACATTCTATCGCCTTTGTGGGGAATATTCTATTCACGGGGTTTACGTGGTTAAAATCCTCGCAATCTCTACCAGGTAGGCAGCACGTGCCCTTTCCTTGGATACCACGTGTTCTTACCTTACTGGGTAATTAATTTGGCTGTATCACACAGCATTTCTTTCGTGCTTTTTCCATGGGGTCCTACTCATTTGGATATGGACAAGTACAATTACTAGCCACCATCATTGACGTAATTCTACCGCTCCACCTATAGATGTTAAAGTTTTCACATCTGCAGGAAATCAATAATTCCCAACTTCAATCCCTCCCACCTGCTGTTCTTTGCTAAGAAACGATGGTTGCTGAATCAATTCTTGTATCCGGAGCACATGAAATCTTGACGAGTTTGATCTCTGTCGCTACACATGAAATCGGTCTAGCATGGGGTGTCAAGGGAGAGTTGAAAAACCTTGAAACTACCTTGACCACCATCAGAGATGTACTGAAGGATGCAGAGAACCAGCAAGTGGAGAAAGTGGCAGTGAAAAACTGGCTGAAGAGGCTCAAAAGTGTTGCTTATGATGCAGATGATGTCCTTGATGAGTTCAACTACGAGGCTTTAAGACGCAAACTGGAGATCCAGAACAGAAAGATGGGAAAGGTACTTAACTTCTTCTCATGCTCCAACCCATTTGTGTTTCGTCTTAAGATGGCCCATAAGCTTAAGGACATCAATGAAGTGTTGGATGGCATTGAAAATGATGCAACTCGCTTCAACCTTAAGAGTACTGGAGTCATCTTCAGCTGATTCCACCACATCCATGATGAATAAATTGGACCGGAAAACCTTCTCTATTATCGACGATTTGGAAGTAGTTGGAAGGGTAGGTGACAAATCAGAACTAGTGCATATGCTTATCAACACTAGCAATGATCAAATCATTTCGATCTTCCCCATTATAGGAATGGGGGGACTTGGGAAGACCACTCTTGCCCAATGGGTCTTCAATGATTTGTCGATAATGAAGAATTTTGATTTAAGAATGTGGGTATGTGTCTACAAACCATTTGAAGTCGAGAGACTTCTGAAACAAATCATAGAATCAGCTGGCATAGGAGCTAAATGTAATGCATCAAACTTGGATGTAATTGCACGTAACCTCCAAGAGAGTAATGCATCAAACTTGGATGCAATTGCACGTAACCTCCAAGAGAAGTTGATGGGTAAGCGGTTTTTGCTTGTACTCGATGATGTTTGGAGCGAAGATCATTTTGTTGAAAAATGGGATAACTTGATAAAGCCCTTAAAATCTGGTAATGTTGGTAGCAAAGTTATTGTGACAACACGTAGCAATAATGTTGCAATGATCATGGCCCCAAATTACACTCATCACTTGGGAATATTATCAGAGCAAGATTGTTGGTCTTTGTTTAGTCGAATAGCATTTAGCAATGGAGGGCCACAAGAAACCCTGAACTTGGTGAAAATTGGAAGGAGAATGGTAAATAAGTGTAAAGGAGTGCCTTTAGCAGTGAAGGTCTTAGGAAGTTTAATGCACTCCAAAATAGAAGAGCATGAGTGGTTGTTTATGGAGAAAAATGAAAACTGGAATTTACTGCAAGATACAAGTAGAGGAATAATGCCCATATTAAAGTTGAGTTATGATCATCTCCCATCTGATGTGAAACGTTGCTTTGCGTATTGTTCAGTATTTCCCAAGGATTTTAGATTTATGAAAAAAGAGTTGATACAATTATGGATGGCAGAGGGATTCCTTGGGGGAAAACAAATGGAGGATGTCGGCAATGAATATTTCAAGATCTTATTGTGGAATTCTTTTTTTCAAGATGTGGAGAAGGACAAATATGGAGATATAATGCTGACATGCAAGATGCATGATCTTCTACATGATCTAGCACTAGTTGTTGGAAAGCTTGACTATTCCACTATGGAGGCCAATAATATAGATGAGATTTCTGATGAAGTTCGTGGTTTGTCACTTTTTTCAAATCATGACGAAACAATATTTGAAATTCCAGAAGCCTTGGAGAAGGCCAAAAAATTGCGGACATTAATATTGCCATCATATAGTTCGTCTCAAATATTAACATGTTGATGAACTTCCAGAGCTTGCGTGTGTTGGACGTACGTGACTGCAATATGAATGAGGTGTCAGTTTCATTAAGAAAATTGAAACATTTAAGGTACCTTAACCTCTCACATAATCCAATTCAAGTGTTGCCTGAGTTTATCACTAGCCTCTACAATTTGCAGACATTAAAACTCAATCATTGCTCTAATCTCCGAGAGCTTCCCAAGGAAATGAGAAAGATGGTTAGCCTGAGACATATTGAACTTTGCAAGCTTGACAAGTGCACTGAGATGCCTGTTGAGATGGGAAGATTGACTAATCTACAAACATTAACATATTTTATAGTAGGCAAAGATGGAGGACGCAGTATTAAACAGCTCAAGTACTTGAATCTTGGAGGAGAGTTGACCATATGTGGTCTGGAGAATGTAACAAGTGGAATAGAAGAAGCCAGGGAGGCAAATTTGAGAGGGAAGGATGATATTCGTTCGTTAACATTATTAATGGGGTTGGGTTCTTGGAATGGCGTTGACAGTGAAAGTGATGATGTGTTAGAAGGCCTAGAACCTCATCCAAACTTGAAAAAGTGTTTGATCCAATACTTTGTCGGTGCAAAATACCCTACATGGATGGCAAATGGTTTTTCAGCATACAAAAATTTGACTGAGTTTGTACTCCATCACTGTCCTAGATTGGAATATGTCCCAACACTTGGGGAGCTACCCTTTCTTAGGGTTCTTGGATTATTTAAAATGGAAAAAGTGAAATGTCTTGGTCAGGAATTCTATCATAGCAGTAGCAACATTAGTACTGGAACAACTTCTTCTTCTTCTTCAGGGATGGTAGTATTTCCATCACTTAAGAAGCTAACACTCACTGAAATGCCTAATTTTGTTGAATGGTTGGAAGTAGTGTTGCTTAATTCCTCCTTTCCATCTCTTGAGGAGTTGGCAGTTTGGTCATGCCCTGAGCTGAAAATCACACCAAGTCAGTTCCCTTTACTAAAAGGGTTGTACTTTGTACAAACAAACAAGATGGCACTGAGGTCACTGTCAAGCAACCTTATCTCTCTCAACATTCTTAAAATTATTAGGTGTCGAGACCTCAAGTCTGTGCCGAAGAGGTTGCTACAGAACAATGCACATGTTCTTGAGAGCATGCGGTTTTCAGATTGCCCTGAGCTTGAAACAATTTTTCCAAGTGAAGGACAAGGGAAGGGATCTTCCTTGCCCACCCTAGTCTTTCCCTCTCTTCAATCCTTGGACATAATTGAATGTCCTCTTGTAAATCCTTTGCCAGACTTACAAGGAATGACTTTTCTTCGATGGTTGAATTTGACTGGCTTTGAGGAGTTGAAGTCACTACCAGAAGGGTTGCAGCGTCTCACTATGCTTGAGTGGTTAGAAATTGGTTGGTTTTCAGAGGGGCTAGATTATATACAAGGGGAAGAGAATCTCCAACACCTTGTCTCCCTTCAGTACTTAGCACTTCTGGGCTGGCCTCAGCACAAGAATCTCCGAGACCAACTTAAGCACCTCATTAATCTACGAGATGTGTGGACAACAGATATAGTTTTGAAATGGTAAGTAATACTAATTTATGACTTTGTAGATTGGTATTGTAGATTTTTGGAGCTTCCTTGTTAAATCATATATTCACTATATAATTTCCACAGATTAATCAAAAAGGTCCTATCTGGCTCACTGATGGAAGTCCCAAAAAAATCCCTATTTGTAGAAGCAAGCAAATAACTTACTTGGCTAAGAAGATGTTGTTCAGGTGAGGTTAGATCTAGCTTATTTTATTGTTCATATTTCTCTTACCTCTTATTTTATTTTATTTTTTGTATTGTTAAACCATAAATAAATCATTGGTCTCTTACTTCCTCTTTTATTCAGTATCATCTTATCTGGCTCTTTAATAGATGGAACAAAGAGAGATGTTTGGACCATTCATACGGCTTGATTTCCCATTCATGGATTGGTGGATGGTTTCTTTACATTGACCTTTTGCTTTCAGTTGATAGCTCTACTAGCACTATTCTTACAGTTTATATGATTTCAAGGGATTCTTCACACCATCAACTCAATTTGCTGAGTTCGTTACTCAATATGAGGGGGCAGTAAAGAAGAGGCGAGGGAAGGAATCAGAGGTGGACATAGCTTCAATCACCACTACTCCAATAATACAGAAAATGCATCCAATCGAAAAGCAAGCTGCTGAAATTGTTACAGATAAGGTATTCCAGGTTTTTAGCAGTGGTTTGCATTTTGCTTGTCTTTTAAGGCTCTTGCAGTAGAAATTAAGGCCTCTGTTTCTATATATCAGGTTGGGACATTTGGGGAAAAGATGAAGTGATCCAGGTCCTAGTCCAGAGTAGACTGCAAGTGGTTTGGAAGAAAACAAGATATCAAATTGTAGCTGCAAAGAAGGCATGCCATTGCTCAGTTTGCAGTGGTGTTGGTTACAAGAAATGAAACTGTTCACCAGTGAGTGAAAGGAAACCTAGTGTATTATATGTGGTGTAATAAAACCTTCTAATATAAATGCATGCTGATCATTTTATTTATTTTTAATCTAATGACAGGTCCAAGGTTTGCAGCTAACAACCAACAAATTGGTGAAGCTTCTTTAGGCATTCAGTTACCAGTCAAATTAATGATCATGTTGAAGATTTGAAGGAGTATCAAAACCCACAAGTCACTGCTTCGCGATAGTGAAAAGTGAGATTAGTTTACAATCCCTGCTGTACACAGGTCAGTCCTTTTCTGTCTCAGATCTAGTCTCTGCAAGGAGAGTAGGAATTCCTATATATCATTTGTCATATGCTAAGGATTGGATTGAAGTTTTTTGGTGTGCTCCATTGATGACTGCTTCCTTGGAAACCCAGGCAAGGCAAAGGCTGGGGCAGGGGGTGTATTCAGGAATGAGTCAGCTGCAGTAGTTGCTTCATTCGGGGAGTATCTTGGAGTCAAGACAAATTTTGAAGCAGAATTCATGGCTCTCATAGGTGGTTTGGAAAAGCAAAGTCGCAAGGATTTATGAAATTATGGATTGAGTGTGACTCAGTTGCAGTGGTTACTCTCATCCTCAAAGGGACTACCCTGCGGTGTGTTTGTCAAAGGTGGTTGAGTATGATCCTATCGCTGAACACCTCGCAAAATCAGCGGCTAAATTTGAGAGTTCAGATCCTAGCTTGGCCAACTCTAGTCAACATGGATTTAGAGGTTGATGCTCTGAATCGTCCAAGATACCGTCTTAAATAATTTGCTCAATTTATTTTTCTTTTTGTGGAGGGTCTCTCTTGGTTAGTCTACCCTGCTAATGGTAATGCCGAAGGTGGGTTAGTCTATCTAGGAGTTTCTTTCTCAGTAGCAGTGTCTGGTGTTTAGCTAGGTTTTTGTATCTCTTTTTTGCTTTTCGCTTTTTCATTATTAATCCTATGATCTTTTATCAGAAAAAAAAAAACCCAACCCATTTTGGATTTTTTTTTTTTTTTTTTGATGAATAGAAACAAAAACCATTTATATTATAGATAAAACATTAGAGTTAGTACATCTGATTTGGGAACGGGTAGATATTGCGAGCCACGCTAATTGTTCAACAAAGGATACCACGTCATTATTAAGCATGAGCTTCAACACAAACAAACAAGGGTCAATAGACATCAAAAAGAGTGGGAACCGTGCTTAAAGGCCACGATGTGGTATTAGTGTCCCAAAAGAGTTCCATATCAATCGCATCACTCCATACTTCATCAACCCGCCTTCCTATCTTCTCTGCTTTCTTCAGTTCAAATAGTAGAGTCCTTGTGAGTGTTTCACAACGGTGTCCTCTCATCACATAGTTTGCCATTAATGAGATGCATTCATTTTGTTGAAATAAACAATTAGCCCAACCAAAACATTAAGCATTTTTATCAACAAAAATCGAGTAGGCTAATATGACCTTGTTTGTATTTGGGGTGGGAATTGTTCTAGGTGGATTGTGTGGGGTGCATAGTTATTAAATTTGGATTTTGGAATTATTCGGATGAAGAATTATTCATATTAATTTGTTTAATTAATTCAACGATTCGGTCAAAATATCGGTAAAAAAAGCAGAGATAATAAAATTTGAGTTCGGATTCGGATTTAGGACTTATTCGTTTACAAAAATAAAAAGTGGACAAAATATTCGGATGTTATTTTTAATATTTGCAATACTTGTTTCATATTATTTATCAATTATCATATGTACATAACATACAAATGATATAAAAATAAAAATTTTAAATTTTAAAGATAAAAATATTATATTTAGCTTTTTTTTTTTTTTTCTAAACTCATTTCTATTACTCAAATAATTGAATCAGAGAATAAGAGACTGAGAGGAGGGACTGAGCACAAATTCTACTAGACCCACGTCATCCATCATGCATGTTCACCTTAAAGATTAGAGAGAGAGTAACGATTATAAGACTTAGTCAAACTAAAACGGGGTGAAAGATTTTTTTTTATTTTTTGTAGAATTGTGAGAGATTACCTCAGGAAATATAAGCTTTGTAAAAGAGGAAAAGTAACATTAGGATATTAAATGCATAACAATCACACTATTTTCTAAAAGCTTATTAACTTATTCAAGATAAAGTTTTTTTTTACATGGGATAAAATTCAGTTATAATTCAGATAAAATTCGGTTCAGCCGAATTATTCATGAATTTTTTAAAAGTCAATAAAATTTGAGAAATTTTTAAAATTTTTTATTTGATTCAGATTCAGACCGAATTATTCATAAAATTCAGTAAAATTTTGTTGGGCCGAATTATTCGCGAATAATTTGGAGAATTTAATAACTAGGGTGGGGTGTCGGCGATATGGGCTTTTGTTTGGGCTAACCCACTAATTCAGAGGCCAGCATTCCTCAAGATAACATTTGCGTTCACCTTTTCTTTTGAGAATGTGACAGAGTTCCTGTGCATCCAAATAAAAAAAAGATCTTTAAGTGATCCACTTTAGCTTTTTAACGTCTGATATGGCTATATTTTCTCCAACCTATTGACCCACCACCTCTTTGTGCTTTATGGTAGATATGTAAATGTATAGTCCAAAATTTGTATGGATTCCACTCCATATTCAATTATCTTTCTGAATAATTGGAATGATTTTTGGATATCATTGTATTTCTTCCAAAAATATCCTATTGAAATACAATCAAATTCAATGTCAATTGTATGTTTTCATCTCAAAAGACTGATATAATAAGAGGAGGTGTTCGTAGGAATATGACAAAATGGATTGTCCCACTCAGAATCGATGTGAGACTAATTACACTTCTCGTCATGTGTAGGTGGGGCAGAACCACCACATGACTCTTGGATATGACTAAGGAGGACAGAATCAAACAAAATTAGAAAGAACTTGCTTTGATACTATGTAAATTTTCATGTATTCATAGGGCCTGTTTGATAATGTTTCTGCCGTTTCTGTCAAGAAACGACATAAACATAAATTTTCATTTCTAGAAACAGAAACGGAATTGAAGGTGTTTGATAAGTCATGTTTCTGAAAGTTGATATAACCAGCGAAAGAATGACTACGAGTCGTTTTCAGAAATGACAAATTGGGTCATTTCTTGAACTATAAATAGGTAGAAATTTCTATTTTTATTTCTGAAAACAAGTGAAACGAAACATTTTTATCAAACGCTTTTTGTTCCGTTTCTGTCATTTTTTCTACCGTTTCTGAAGACAAATGATAGAAATACATTTCTTGAAAAGTTATTGAATGGCCCTGTAATGTCATTTGTATTAGTCCCATATCGATTTTAAGTAGAACAATGTAAACACCAAATCTTACTAGATCGATCTTTTGGGGCACTACTTTTCTGTTAGGTGTTGATTATAATTCTAAAAGAAAAGTCAATGCCGGCCCCATACAACCCATATAACATGGCCGACAAAAATACTCTACTTTTAAATTTTATTTGTTCTTGAACACACTTTTTATTTGGAAACAAGTGAAAAACCTCACGGTGTATGACAACCACACCTTTGGTGGACACTATTATTGTAGATTGGCCATATAGTAAATTCGCAAAAAGAAATGGTGTGTGATACATTTTAATTAATGTAATTTTGAATGATCATTGTGAAATATGATGAAATATTTTTATATATTATTTTTATCAATTATTAATTATTCAATAAAACATATATCAATATAAGAAATTTGAAAGAATACCAAAGGTATAACAGATTTGGCGAAGATGGTTAACACATTGATAGTGAGATTTTTTTTTTTTTTTTTAATTATTATTATGCAAATTTGAACTTGTAGAAAAATTTTCAAACATTTGATAGAAGAACAAATTTTATATAAAAAAAAAGTTGCAAATTTACAAATTAGCATGCAAGATATCAAACCTTAACCTGATCGATGGGCATTTGAAGTGTGATTTGGCTATACTTCCTTCGATCTACTGACACACTATGTGCTTTTGGCAACTGGGTAGAGTTCTTTTCCCCTATTAAATAATATAGATAATTAATAAATAATGTATACTTACAAGTTTATATTTTTGTATATTTATTTAGATTTTTAGAAGATAGCGATAGTTATGAATGATTTTATAAGAGTTCTTATAATATTTATATTATAAGAATTAATCTTATACACTTGGATTAAAATATGAATATTCGATTTATTGGTGGATTTGAATTCAGATTTGTGTTCAACTAACATATTTTTCATATGAAATTTTTTTTTTTATATTGGATATATATCCGTTCACATCCCTATTTTATTCTGCAAGACTTTCTGGTTGCTAGCTAATCCACTTACGGGTGTCACCTTCGAAGCAAAACCAATAATCGAAATGGGAATCTGCCATTAAATTAAATCGAATCAAACCAAATAAGAAATTGATTCAATTTTAGTTTTAAAACAAAGAATTTTTCCTCGATTTGATTTATTTCGATTTTAAGGATGAAATCGTTCGATTAGAACCTAATTGAACCAAATTTCTTGTTTTAAACTGAGTCGAAAAACCCATGTACAGAATATGAGCTATGTTTAGCAAAAGAGGATATTTTAATACTAAAAAAGAATTAAAAAAAAGAAAAGAAAAGAGAGAGTTGAATCATCGCCAGATTAGTTATTTGAGGCGCATGCCATACCTTTCAGTCCACTTTTATAGTCACCGTTGTGCCTTCTTTGCATTTTTCCTTTCTTAGATGTAAAATGTTCTTTTTACAGAACTTGTATAGTTTCATGTAATGCTGCATCCTATACCTATATGTGGGTTGTTTAGATGGTTAGGGTGAATTGAAAATTGTGTGGATAGGTACACGATCTCATGTTCGATTCCTCAAATAAAATTCTTCAAAATAAACATATGGCTTTTTGTGCGGCGGTGCGGTGATTTCTTCTCTCCCCCTTATTTTCATGTACTCCCTTCTTTGGTGTTTGTTTTGTCCCTCCCCTGTTTTTGGATGTATTTCCCTTTGGTGATTTTTCTTTAGTGATCAATGTTAGGGTTCCTAGCCATTGGATTGCCATTATGGCTTGTTCTTTTGTTTTAATATATTTTTGATTCACTACAAAAAATAAAAAAAAATAAAAATAAAAATAAAAATGTTTCAATTCGATTTTGATCTTGAAAATGTGTTCTCATTCTTGGTTCGACTTTGATTTTTATATTTCCTATTTTGAATCGAACCAATTGACACCCTTAAATCCATTAGGCTCGTTTCAGTTGGATGATCCCATTTTTTCTGCAAACATGGGCTTGACGAAGGATTCAAGAGTAAATCACCTATCGGACATTTTTTGACTGCCTGCCATGTGTTTAAATGATTGTGTTTTCTTTTTAACTCTTTTCCATTGATTCATCTTTCATTTCGTTTTCCTAGTTCGGTTCATTGTTAGCAAAAACAAGAACAACAAAAAAGGGGAAATAGACGGTATGGGTTTTAAACAGTAAATTTTTTTGAATGATACGGTTAAATAAATGGTAAAGAAAACAGAGAACAATAAAAATAAAAAAACGGATGGTACAAGTTTAAACTGTAGATTTCAAACAAATGGGATTAAAAAAAGGTAGTATACTCATATAAATTAAGGAATTATTATATGAATATCTGCATCTAGTGTTCAAAACAACTACAATATCTAACATTAATGCCTATATATCTCATGTCTCATTATAAGTTTTAAGACATATCATTGAATATCATTCAAACACCAATTCTAAATTCATATACCACACATGCCCAAAGTCTTATTGAGCAATATCTGCATCTAGTGTTCATTGTTGTTAATATAGTCAACACACTATTGAAGTGATATATGTTCAGTTAAAGTTAAGAGTCATCACTTTAGAAATATTTTTTTGCAAGTACGTTAGTTTATAGCTCAATTTCGGGGTCCGTGAATTGAATTTGAATTGAAGGTAATATCATAAAAAATATAGTCCATTGTGTTAACTTCAAGTTGGTGAAAGAATCAGGTTGATTAGAGTTCGGGAGAGAGATATATGGTCAATTAAGTAAACATTATATTCAAAAATCAAGTCTTAAAAAAAATGCCATAAAAACAAGAACGTGCTTTAAACATGTTTAGAACAGGAATGCTTGAAGTTTGCTGTTTTTTTAAGTATCTTTGGAAAGCATAGAGTAAAACATGTTTTAAACAGTAAAAAATGAAAACTCATTCAAACGAAGTTTTAAATGCGTTTTTACTAACAGTGGTCCTATTCCACATGCTACAGCTAGGAGCCTACGAATATATACACTGTACATTTTATGTACCTGAATTGAATGAGATTCCAATCTAAAGAACCAAAAACCATAGAAATCGAAACCGTAACATACCGAGTAAGGTTCATTTCTTGATACCAAAACCATTCCAATTCTTATTATTCGATATGGCTTTAAATGGTGTTTTGATATTCAATATTCGATTTTAAATAAACAACCTTACTGATAATCAATCTGATACCATTCACTAGAACTAGGGGTGTCAATGGGCTAGTTCGGCTTAGTTTTGGTCCGAGTTTAATCAATTTTGCTGTGAAAATGGTGAAATTGAAAGGAAATTTTAGTTTTAATGTGATTTGGTTTTGGTTTTTTGTCTGATTTGAGTTTGATTTTTCATTCAAATTTATACAAAACTATGCAAAACTTGATTTTTTTTTTTTTTTAATGAATTATGGGTTGTTCTCGGTTTCCTACTGGGTTGGTTTCGATTTCGATCTGAGTCATAAGTAAGTTCTGATTTGGTTTCAAGTCCATTCGGTTTCTGGTGCGATTTGATTTGTTATGGGGATTACAATATCCCAAACCAAAACCAGCCCAATAAGGCTTCGATTCAATTTGATCCAAGCTATTTTCAATTTGCTCCAAACAATTTTACCGATTCAATTTAGGTTTTGACATCCCTAACTAAAAACCATGCTTGAGAGGCAATTTGAATCATAGAATTGAAAGGGAAGAGATTCAAATTTGTTTTATGCACCCCATTCTTAACACTTCCTCTCAAAAAAAAAAAAAAAAAAAAAAAAAATTTAAAGCTAGACCCATTGAAAAACATCTCTAGGCAACTGTTTGTTCTTTCATTTCATGGGTCTGACTACTCACATGGCTGCTGATGCATACATTGATTTTGCTCGATTCCAATCTAAAGATCCATGAACTCTTAATGCAGTAATTGTTTTAAATTGAATAAATTTTTTTTTAGTCTTTGAGGTATCCATACTTGATAACTGATTTCCAAGGTACCATTGACGCAGCCAAGGGCATTGCAAGGAAAGAAAAAAAAAATCTATTACATACTATATATTTCTTCTTGCTCTTACGGGGTCTGTTGGGCAATTGAATTGAATTGTCATTGTTACCTGGGAACAGCAGGGCCTAATCACTTTTGACTATTATCTTCTTTGCTTTTTCATGGGGCCAACTCACTTTTGGGTACATTTCTTCATTGCTTTTCGTGGGACCTACTCATTTTTGGCTATATTTCCTCTTTGTTTTTCATGGGACTCGCTTTGGCTATCTTTTCTTATTTGTTTTTTCATAGGGCCTACTTACTTTTGACTATATTTCTTCTTTGTTTTTCATGGGCCTTACTCACTTATAGTTCTATTTCTTCTTCTTGCATTTAATGGGGCCTACAATTATTCTTAGCCAGTATTGATTTAAGTCTATCGCTTCATCTGTATATGCAAACCTTCTCTCTTATAAACGAAGAGAAAATCGTTGGAAGGGGAGATGATAAATCAAAACTAATGGATATGCTTGTCAACACTAGCAATGATCAAATCATTTCGGTATTCTCCATTGTAAGGAATGGGGGGACTTGGTAAGACCATTCTTGCTCAATCGGTCTTCAATGATTTGTTGATTGTGAAACATTTTGATTTAAAAATGTGGGTATGTGTGTCCGAAACATTCGAAGTCCCAAGACTTTTAAAAGAAATTATAGAATCAGCTGGAGATATATGTGATGCATTAAAATTGGATGGAATAACACGTAAGGTCCAAGAGAAGTTGATTGTCAAGCGGTTTCTACTCATACTGGATAATGTTTGGAGCAAAGATTGTTTTGTTGAAAAATGAGATAACTTGATAACGTCCTTAAAATCTAGCAGTGTAGGTAGCAGAATTATTGTGACTACACGAGATAGTAATGTTGCAAAGATGATGGCTCCAAATTATACTCATGATTTGGGAAAAATTATCTGAACAAGAATGTTTGACTTTGTTTTGTCAAAGAGCATTTAGCCGCGGAGGGCTACAGGAATCCCTGAATCTAGTGGAAATTGGAAGGGAAATCGTCAATAAGCGTAGAGGAGTGCCTTTAGTTGTGAGGGTCTTAGGAAGCTTAATGCACTCTGTTAAGTTTGTCTTGAATTCTTGACCTGTTTTGAAGATTGATCTTCTCCAATATATTTTGGTGGCCGACCCATGACTTGGAGTAAGTAATGTACTTTGTAAGGAAAAAATGACTCCTAAATTATCACTTCTTGTATCTGGAGCACAGCCAATCCTACAGAGTTTGATCTCTGTTGCTACTCAAGAAATCGGTCTAGCACTGGGTTTCAAGGGAGAGCTGAAGAAGTTGCATACTGATTTCAACCTTAAAGTAGTGGAGTACTTATTAGCCGATTCCACATCTAAAGTTGAGGACCAGCAAACCTTCTCACTTACAGACGATAAGGAAGTGGTAGGAAGGGTAGATGACAAATCAAAACTAGCGTGTCAAAAGTACTAGCAATGAAGAAATCATTTCGATCTTCCCCATTGTAGGAATGGGGGACTAGGGAAGACCACTCTTGCTCAATTGGTCTTCAATGATCCATTGACTGTAAAGCATTTTGATTTAAAAATGTGGGCATGTGTTTTATAAATATTTAGTGACATGCTTGTGTCTGTCTATAAATGGGTTCTCTAAAGATAAAAAATGATGTTCGTCACAAAAAAGTGTCACAAATGCCCATTTTTGTTGTCGTCGAAATCCACATACTCTTAAAAGAAATCACAGAATCAGCTAAATATTATGCTAGAGCTAAATTTGATGCATCAAACTTAGATGTCATAGCACGTACCTTCCAAGAGAAGTTGATAGGTACATTTTTACTAAACCAGAAAAAAAGCATTCTATATCACACTCCACCTATATCTACGGTTTGCCCATAGAGACAATATATAGGAAACCCTAAAACCAGTAATCTCGACATAATTAAAATTTTACCCGTGTACATGTAATGGACCTAAAACGTAACCAAAACGTATAGAAGCCCAATAATAACTATATGGATCAGTAACATGATATATAACACAAGACATAAAAGCCCAACACCACAAGCAATCTTAAGATGGTCAAACTTCTACAAAACATGGATTTTGATAATTGCCCTTGGACTTATTTAACTTAACAAAAAGAGGTTAGGTATTTCACCGGCTTTTTTTGGAGCTAGCAGTTCAACCAGTGGGGGGTTGGGATGGGAGGGGCATAAAGGATTTTTCTAAGGGGCGGAGCTAGGAGAGAGATAGACATAGATTTGAGTATAAAGTTGGCATACCCAGCCTTTTCCCTTAACTTATTATTTCAATCACTTTGCAAATATTCCCCAACCCATACTCATGGCTACAAAATTGACATTAGAATCTCTAAATTGCATAGGAGCTATGATTAATCATTCTCAATAATATTATTAGTTCTTCATAAAAGGAGAAAAAAAAATATCATTTTTTCAGCAAAGAAATATATTAAGTAGATCTAACTTTCACATGCGAAGAACAATGGCCTAACGCAATACGTAAAGTATGGAGTGTAACACCCCACCCCACCCCACCCCACCCCACCCTGCTTAGATAGAATAGGATAGAGTAGGTACCTACCCAAAAAAATCCTTTGAAATGCCAACCCTTTTGAAACAATCCTTGTCCAAAAAATTCGTCTCGAGATCAATGTATGCCATGATTCTTTGGAAGTAATCAAAGGAAAAGAAAAGTAGAAACATCCTGTTTTTTTTCTGGTTGTTTGTTTGTAAATGGAAAATGAAAGGAAAACTATATATTATTATTCTTTCAATTTTAAAATTACCTAGGTAATGAAGAATTATTCATTTCTAGACAAAACAAACATAGCCTCAAAGTGAGACTCATGGTGGGCCTATGAGGAAGGGATCCCTCATGTGGGGCCCAACAAGAAGTGGGTCCCAGACCCTTGCACATGCAACTAGCATAGGCATCTGATTTCTCGCATGATCGCATCTCTCTTTCTGTCGCTGGATGCCTCTCAATCGAATCCACATTTCGACCACTCTTCCACAATGATTAAACGTTCATAAGAGAAGGGGACTTTGTATTATTAGCAGAAACCAGGAAAACCATGTGGGTGCACCTATCCTTCACTAACATGGATTCAAATATGGGCTCAGGATAGCATAATATATATATATATATATATATATTTCAGGTGAAGCAGCTTCAGCCATGGCAGTAGTGAGTGTAACCTCCCTACCAATAATGAAGATTGAGGCATCTTCCCCAGGAAGCTGCCCTTTCACATGGCCTCCATCTTATTTGCATGGCCATGGGGCACACCACTATTTTAAAAAATGAAAAAAAGAAAGAGAGATAATGGATACCTCCCATTTTAAAATGCTCCTGGCCACATGTGTGCATGTGAAAACAAGCCATTGTTTTTGTGAGCAGTGGTGGTTGGTGGGCTCAACTCATCTCTCCAGTCCATGATTGATGAATGAGCCTCCCTTCTCTCTCTCACTAGCTTCCTTTCCACTTATCTCTCCTCCCATGGTACTAAGAACACTAAACAAGTTCAGTTAATTTGGTTTCTTTCTAATTTTGTTCTGCCCTTAACATGAAAAGATTCTTGTTTTCTAATTAATAGTGCTTGGCATTCATCCTCACTCACATGATTATCCTTATTCTTCTAGTTAATGGCAGATTAGTGTGATTTCTATATTAGTAGACTTAAACCATCATCAACCAATAACACTTTTGATCGGCGCCTTTTCCAAATCTAGAAATGCCAATTGCTTAATCCACATGGTTTGTTTTTTCACCACATTTTCGAGTAATTAATACGAGTAAGACAGCTTAATTAATTGATTTAGCTACTGTAGTTGCTCAGTGTGTTTAAAATATGTTATGGGTTGAGGGTAAATATAGTCCATTAATCTTACTTAAGCAAATGATCATTCAATGACAGATGCTCACCCTTGACTTATCTTTGCTATGATTGAAGGTTGTTGTTCCATAAACTTGACAATGTTTAGATCTTACTGCAAAATAACATTTGGCTGCAAAAGTTGATCTTCCTTGTACTTTCAACTCATCTATTTCTTAGCAGGGAAGCTCAGGTTCCTCCTTTCCATCATTTGACCATGTAGTTACTTTGGATTCCTGACCAATGTTTAAATATTAATATTGATAATGATAATTTATTCACTCTAATTAGTATAATTCTCTAAAGCTCTACTTAAAAAAATATAAACCATGCAGAAGAACAGATACATCGATAATGATGAACTGTCGATCAATACCATTAGATTGGTACCATGAACTTTGGCTTGAGTTACTGATCAAAATATCCATCACTGATGAATCTCTGAGGTTAGGAATGAAAATTTACATTGCAGCTCTGATGACTGCAGCACATATATGCTCTGGTAGTACTTCTGAACTATAATTTAACTGATCAAAATTCTAATCCAACTAGAAAAAAAGAAGAGAAAGGAGTTAAAAAGGGGGGGGGGGGTGGTTCTGTTATCACCCACTTAGCCATTTGGGTTGACAATGATCATGGAAGGAGAAGAAACGGGATAAAAAATTGTAGGAGTGACTTGGACACATTCTCTCCATGTTTAATGTCGGGGTGGTTTTCAATAAGTCCAAAGCTTTCCAGTTATTAGATGCAGAGTAACAGCTGTTGCAGAACCCAAGACCTCACGAGCTTAAGAAAAAAAATTAACAATAATCCCATATTTTAATTGCACAAACTCACAATAATCTTCTTAGACCTTTCCTCGTATATCAGTCTCTCCTTTCTCACTCACTACCTTCTATACCTCTCTAATCCCCTGTTCTGACTTGGGAACGGGAATGGCTGAAAACTAAGAGAAGGATAGAAAGAAAGAGGAGAAGAACATGGAAATGAAGATCCAATTACTGTTCTTCTTCTATTGCATTGGCCTTTCTCTTGTTTTGGCAACAGATTTAGCACCCATTGTTGTATCAAAAAATGAAGTATCAGCTTTATTATCGATAAAGAAGAGCATTATCGATCCAATGGAACACCTTCAAGACTGGAATCTGCCATCCAGCCGCTCTGTAGATCACTCAATTCACTGCAATTGGACTGGAGTTTGGTGCAACTCCAATGGTGCTGTTGAGAAGCTTGATCTCTCCTACATGAACCTCAGTGGCCATGTATCCGATGACATCCGACAGCTACACAGTCTCAATGTCCTTAACATAAGCTGCAATGGGTTCACATCATCATTGCCAGAATCAATATCCAATCTTACCCAACTCAGGTATATTGATGCCAGTCAGAACAACTTCATGGGTGGCTTTCCAGCAGGTCTAGGAAGCCTTGCAGGACTGGTACTTGTCAATGCGTCCAGCAACAACTTCTCCGGTCTGCTCCCCGAATATCTTGGAAATGCAACATCGCTTGAGACCCTAGATTTCAGAGGGAGCTTCTTTGAAGGTTCGATCCCTATATCTTTCAAGAATTTAAAGAAATTGAAGTTCCTTGGTCTTTCAGGTAACAACCTCACAGGTCAAATACCAGGAGAGCTTGGGCAGCTTTCATCACTTGAGACTATCATTCTTGGATACAATGGATTTGAAGGTGGAATTCCAGCAGAGTTCGGTAATCTCACTAATCTTCAGTATCTCGACTTAGCAGTTGGAACTCTCGGCGGTGAGATTGCAGCTGAATTAGGAAGGCTGAAGCAATTGAACACAGTGTTCTTATACAATAACAACTTCAAAGGAAGGATTCCACCCCAAATTGGCAACATTACATCATTGGAGTTATTGGATCTTTCCAATAACCAGTTCTCGGGAGCAATTCCGGCTGAGTTAGCTGATCTGAAGAATCTTAAGCTACTGAATCTGATGTGCAACCAATTGACAGGTTCAGTTCCAATTGGGCTCGGTAATCTGCCACAATTGCAGGTCCTGGAGCTGTGGAACAATTCTTTGACAGGTCCTCTTCCAATGACCCTTGGGAAGAATTCATCACTGCAATGGCTTGATGTGTCATCAAACTCACTCTCGGGTGAGATTCCTCCTGGCTTATGCAATGGTAACAGCCTTTCCAAACTTATTCTCTTCAACAATGAATTCTCAGGTCCAATCCCAATTGGACTATCGTCATGTCACTCACTAATCCGACTTAGGATGCAAAACAATCTTATTTCTGGAACCATTCCACCTGGGCTAGGAAAGCTTGAGAAGCTTCAACGTTTGGAGTTAGCCAACAATAGTCTCACCGGTGAGATACCAGGTGACATCGCCTCATCAACATCTCTTTCGTTCATTGACCTCTCCAAAAATCATCTACAATCATCTCTTCCTTCCAGCATTCTTTCAATACCAAATCTTGAAAATTTCTTGGTCTCCAACAATAACTTGGAAGGTGAAATCCCAGCTCAGTTCCAGGACTTGCCAAACCTTGCAGTGCTTGATCTATCAGCAAACCGTCTCACTGGAAACATTCCAGAAAGTATAGCCTCATGTGAGAAGCTGGTGAATCTGAACCTCGGGAGCAACCAGCTCACAGGAGAGATACCGACAGCAATAGCAATGATGCCCACATTAGCCATTCTTGATCTGTCCAACAATTCTCTTACTGGTAGGCTACCAGATAACTTTGGTAGCTCACCAGCCTTAGAGGTGCTCAATGTGTCCCATAACCAACTTGAGGGTCCTGTTCCCACAAATGGAATTCTGAGTACAATAAGCCCTGATGATCTTACAGGCAATGCTGGTCTCTGTGGTGGGGTACTCCCTCCATGCTCTCAAAGCTACCCAACAAAATCGTCAAGCCGAAGGGTGATGCACATCAAACACATAATTGCAGGATGGCTTATCGGAGTTTCAGCAGTTCTCGCTGTTGGGTTTGCAGTTTTTGGTGGGCAAAAGTTGTACAAGAGATGGTTATTCAATGGAAGCTTCTTCGGAGATAGATTCGACATAGGCACCAATGGAGAGTGGCCTTGGAGATTGATGGCATTCCAAAGACTTGGGTTCACAAGTAATGACATACTTGCCTGCATTAAGGAATCAAATGTGATTGGTATGGGTGGAACTGGTATAGTCTACAAAGCTGAGATTCAAAGGCCACATACAGTTGTGGCTGTTAAAAAGCTGTGGAGGTCAGGAGCTGATATAGATATAGAGCCAGGAAGCAACAATGATATAGTAAGAGAAGTGAATCTCCTAGGAAGACTTCGACATAGAAACATAGTGAGATTACTGGGCTATGTTCACAATGACACCAATGTAATGATGGTATATGAGTACATGAACAATGGAAGCCTTGGGGAGGCATTACATGGCAAACAGGCTGGGAAGTTGTTAGTCGACTGGGTGTCAAGATATAATGTCGCCGTCGGTGTTGCCCAGGGGCTTTCCTACCTCCACCACGACTGCCACCCATCGGTCATCCACCGAGACGTTAAGTCTAACAACATATTGCTTGATGCAAATCTAGAGGCAAGAATTGCTGATTTTGGATTGGCAAAGATGATGGTTCAGAAGAACCAGACGGTGTCGGTTGTTGCTGGATCCTACGGATACATTGCTCCTGGTGAGTTTCTATGTACATTGACTAAGTATCAATTTAACTAAGATCAATTCATCATTTATCATTTTCTCTTTAACAGTACAGCACACACTATCGTAACTATTTTACCAAACTATTTAGCCCATCTAGGCTCACATACTGAAGCTATAAAATTGCGGGGGAAGGAGAAAAGAACCCACCATTCAATATTAATATAACTAAACTCTATAGATTGGATTGAATAGTTGATATGATAATGTTTTAGTAAGAAAACACTGAAGCAGGTGTGATAGAATAAGTACACTTCACCAACTCCATAGTGATTTTTAAATTACTGTATGATAGTTTTGTTTCTGACTTCTCATTCTTCTATGGCAGAATATGGATACACACTAAAGGTAGATGAAAAAAGTGACATATACAGCTATGGTGTTGTACTCATGGAGCTTCTCACTGGAAGAAGGCCTCTAGACCCTGAGTTCGGGGAATCTATCGACATTGTGGAATGGGTCCGTGGCAAAATTAGAAACAACAGACCATTAGAAGAATCACTAGACCCAAGCATAGGTAGTCAGTGCAAACATGTTCAAGAAGAGATGCTTCTAGTCCTTCGTATCGCTCTTCTGTGTACTGCCAAGTCCCCAAAGGACAGACCTTCAATGAGAGATGTTATAACAATGCTCGGAGAAGCAAAACCCAGGAGGAAAAGCAGTAGCAGTAACAGTGGCACAAATGCTATCAAAGATAAGCCAATATTTAGCACCTCACCTGTAACAGCCCTTCTTTAGGAGCATAAGCCATGTTTCCTCTGGCTGTTCCTTTGTTTAATTCTTCTTTTGTATGTAGCTTTTCTCTTTTTCAATTTTTTTTTTTTTTTTCTCTCTTTCCCAATTAAAGTATGTATCATCAATCCAGTTGGTGTTGTCTAGGTGATGCAGGGGTACAACATTTTTTTTTAAAATTAATTCTCTTTAATAAGGTTTCCCTTGTGATGTCCATAGTTTTCAGTTACTCCCACAAAAATAGGATCCGATCATGTTATGCCAGAGTACTTTTTCATTCTTGGGATGTAACTCTAATGTTTCTTTCTGGCTTCTCCATGTTCATTTGTAACAAATTTGGACATTGGATTGTATGATGAATCCACAGCCATATTTTCTTTTATAGGCTATTTTATGAATAAGATTTGGCATGACTGTTCTGCATGAATCCTTAATTTGAAATTTTCTAAAAGTTAGTTAAAAGCTCCTATCTTGAATTATTTTGAATTTTAGTTATCCAGACACAGAACACAGTGGAACAGTATGAACCGGCTGATTCAAATTGGTTGGGACAGAAAATCGCCAATTCTGATCCGATTCAACCAGAATCACCTATTCCAGTCAAGAATTTACTGATGTATTTGGTTTGGGTTTGGCCCATTGCACAACTGCTCATACAGAAGAATACCTAATAGGTTTCTACTTCAGCTCAGCATTCAAGAACAAAATTTAATCAGGCCAACCATTAAAGCTTAAATATGTCACCCTAGTTCGCAACTTCAGTGATAAGGTGTCTTCAGATTTAAGATCTGTTGTGACAAATCAGCTAGGTACCAGCCACATGTGCCCTCTTTAAAGGCAAAATGAAGCCTGATATGAGGTGATACAGGGTTGAATGAGATGGAGGATCTTAATGCCTGTCAATCTGGATAAGAATGATGCAGAGCAAATTGTATGCACTGCCCTGGTGAGGATTTTCTTTCCATTCCCCCATAATCCAACTCATCAGGTACTAAAAAATTGCATAGGAACATGCAGTTGAGCACATGGACTCAAGATGTTTAATGCAGAACTTTCAATCGGAGACCCTTCTCAGATGAGCTAGAAATCATCCACACTTACCCAACCCCAGCCCCCCCCCCCTCTCATTTGCACATTATCTCAACATCAAAAATGGTATCCCTTGCATCAGAAACTCCGTAAAATTGCGGGGTTGGACGTGGTAAAAAATTTATCTTACATGTGATTGGGCAGTGAGATCACAATTAGCATTTTCAATCCAAAATAGTAGTCTCACCTCTCTAATGAATCCTATAAGCTCATTGCAGGCTTGATTGTGAGAGGATTACCGAAGGAATGATTCTAATCACCCTTTCAGATACGGTCTGTGTATGATAAAAATGACCATGGTTCTGCTCACTACCACAATTGGATGAATTTTTAAATAATAAAAAATACGGAGAAGAAGAAGAAGAAGAATTTAAGTTGGTGGGTCCCCTCCTCAGTCTTCACTCATGAATAATTAGAGAACAAGAAAAGCAAACCAAAAAAGAAAGCCCCTTTGAGGGTAAACAAATGAAATTTTCACTTTATGCCAAAACGAAATAGAGGGGTTTTCCTTTAACTTCACTTTCTAATAGTGAAAGATCTAATGAATAGCCATCAATATTATTCGAATTCCTGATTATAGGAGTTTCTCCATCAAATGGAGAATCCACTGTAGGTTTGCACCTACCATGCAATGGAACCCCTGAAGATCTAGAAATCATGATCACCACCACCAAGCAAAGTAATCCGTTCCATGAGATCTTCAAATCAAAGTCACATGCCATGCATCCTGCCGTCCGATTATAGCAAGTCACCAATTTTTTTACAGACTGTCCCCTATAACAATCAGCTTCAGTCTTCAGCTCCCCTTTTTTTATTTTCCTTTTTTTTGGGGGGATGGGGTGGGGGTGGGGGTGGGGTGGGGGTGTGGGAGGGGGGGGTAGGGGAAGGAAGGGTACTAATATTCAGCTTTCTTCAGCCCTGGCTTCCTGCAACTGATATGAATTCAAATGGAGGTCAAAAAGATTAACTGCTTTACCTCTTTACAACAAGCTGTTAATGCTCATGACAGCATCAAGGTTTAAATGGATCATGTTTATAAACAAGCAAGGTAAATCAGACGTAATTGTTGAGTATAGACTGAGGATGACCCGAAGCCATATACAGATCGGACTGAGAGAACATTTTCAACTTTCTAATGGCATCATCATGCTCACAACCCCCATTAAACTCCTAGTCATCATCATGATTCAAGCTCTTAGTCCCAAACATTCGTGGAGGTTCGATGATGTGGATCCCAATTCCGCATTCAGTCATATGCCATAATGGTATCATTCCTCATCTTCATTCTGTTCAATGCTGTATCAACTGGCATGGCCCAAAACCTTAAAAAACATTCAACAAAGTCTCTCTCAAATTGAGTTACTATAATACCAATACAGATGTTTACATCACTGACATCTGGAGGGAGAGGCACACAAGGGTTTCCGTAAAGATGAAACAGATCATCTATGATTCTCCAAAGCACAACTTTTCCCCAACACCATCCAATGCCATTTTTTTTTTTTTGGGGGGGTTGGGGGTGGGGTGGGGGTGGGTGGGGTGGCGAGGGATGGGAATAAAAAAAAAGTTCTAAGTGCAAGACAAGGCCACCAAGCAGAAAGAAAGATTAAAACAATAGAAACCAAGCAACTTCCTTTCATCACCAATGAAAGCTAAGTCCATCCAGGATGCAGCAAAACTAAAAATCCTAGCAATCAAACACTCTCATATTTACAGTATGAAAAAAAGTCTTCAACTATGCACGTGATGAGAAAAGGTGAAAATGAAACGTGTATGCGTTACATCAAAATAAAGGCTATAATTCCCAAAGAATGGGGTGAGAAAACAACCAAAAACGCAATCAAGCAAGCACTGTGAGACTGATCTGTATGTGGCAAAGTGTTCTGACTCTTCAGTTTCTACATTTTCTTTTCCTTGAGCACTCTTTGTAAGTTTGAATTTTCTTCTTCTTATTTTACCAAGGAGAATGATGACACTACTAGATGGGCTTGTTTCTTTGTCTCTCATTCCTTTCTTGAAATCTTGGAGCTGCAAGAGATAACTTAATAGTTACTAAAAAAAATCAAGGAAATGAAAATGATGAGGTTGATTGCACACATACCAAGACCATTAGCCTCAGAAGTCCTCATGATTCTAAGCCTCTTCACAGTATTAAGGAACATGCTACATAAAAGGTATTGTAGAAAAATGTAAGCATTAGTGAAGTAATAAATTAATGATGAAGCAAGGTAAGAAGGGGACAGATTTTCAAAGCGTGATCCATTTCATTCATTCCATCACATGGAGGGGTGGTAAAAAGCTCAGGTTTCGGTTTGAAGACAAAGGTTTAAATCTGAGGCATCCATTTCGTGAAAAACTAAAGGTAAGACCAACCAAAATGCACCCTTCATGACCATGTAAAATGACATTTGCACCGGGTTACTGCCCTTTTATTTAAACATTTTTCATGAGTGTGTAAGCTTTCATTGTTCATTTCCCTATTTTCTCCTTCTATTCGAATGTGACTAAGATGCTGAAACCATGTTCTTTCCCTTCCAGTCTTCAGGGTGGTTAAGTTGCAAAGAAACCTGTGTGTAATTGTTGTTATATAGAACATAAAACTTTCCCTTGAATTCTGGTGCTTGGCATATATAATCCATCATATGTAACATCTCTTAGGCACCGTATGATAACGTTTCTGCTATTTCTGTGTCTAGAAATAGTAGAAACGGCTTTCCACTTTTCTGGAAACAAAAACAGATTTTTTGGTGTTTGATAAACCTGTTTCTCAAAACGTTTTTTTACAGACATAATGCCACTAAAAACCCCAATAGTATCATCGGATGCCCAAAAGGGAGAGAGGGTTCGGTTGCCTCTTTTTAGGTTTAAAAAATATCGGGCACAACAGCCTTTTTTTCCTCTCAAATTCGTCTCTAGAAATGACGAAACAAGTCGGACTTGTTTCGTCAAAGTCGTTTCTAGAATTGTAAATAAGCATAAATTTTGGTTTATGTTTCTAGAAACGGGTGAAACAGAACAACTTTATCAAACGCTTTTTAGGCTATTTCTTCGTTTCTGGGAACAAGAAAATGTAGAAATAACAGAAACAAAACGTTGTCAAACGGTGCCTTAACCTCTCACCACCCTCGTCCCCTTTTCAAAACAAGCCATAAAGAAGTACCAATTCCAATTATCTTATAGGATAAAAATTATTCAAAGCAGGAAAGTTTTATTTAGGGGAAGCAATTTCCTCCCTATGATTTAGAGAAGAAAAATACATTCAACACTTTTCCCATTAAATAACTGTCTTTTTATTTACCATAAGAAGAAGATCCGAGGAGTATCTGAATAATGTCAAGGGGGTATCTAAGGACATGGAAACACAAGGAGAAATATAGGACACCAAAACCCAATTTTATCTATACAAAAACCCTAAAAGAAAGCATTTCTAAGTCATTTATGTCACCATATATGTCTCTACGTAAATGTATGCATGTAAGGGGGAAGGGTGTGTGTGTGTGTGTGTAAACCTATTATGTAAATATTTCGTATTGAATGGAATGAACACATACCCCCAAGGAACATCCCCCACAAGCATCCAATCTCCCTCTTTGTCTTCATAAGTAAGCACAAATTCAGATGATGCATTCAACAATTTTAAGGGCTTTGTTGCTTCCACAATTGTACCATGTTCCTTTTCTCCACCTGAACCTAATTTCAGACACAATTCCACTATCAAACAAAAAATAAAGCAATACATCGACTCAAGAAATCAAAGAAAAAGAAACATTTATTCCATTGATCAATGAATAGTCACATATAGCACACAATTTCTCTACTTTACTTTCACATACATCTAAAAGCTGATTTCAGCAACCAACATTAATTACAACAGAGTAAGGCATCATTCAGTAACACAGATTCAGCCAGCACAGATTTTTTTGGATGAATTCATAATTCATGATGAGCTTGTTACTCCAATCAGATGGATGTTAAACAGTGTTAAAAATTCCTAAATAGTTTCACTTATATTACTGAAAAGCATAGACAATGGAAGAAAGCTCACATCTAATATTAATGGTTGTGGTGGGACTGTGGAACATCTCCTCCAATGTTTGAGCCAGGGTCTCATAGCAGTTATGAGCATTTAGATCCACCTTCCTCCCAATAGGTACACCATCCATGTTCACCTTCACAAAGAGGGAACTGGGCACACGCCCTTTCTCCTGAACACTCCCTTTGTTCTCGTTGTTACAATTGTTAGTAGCCTTCACTGGGACATCCTTACTTTTGTTCTTACCGGTGATCACACGTTCTTCCTCTTCAGTAGATGAGGCCTTCACTTGGCTAACCAAGCTGTTCATCCTGTAAGCCCTTATAGGTGGCCATCCCACAACCTGACTGCTTCCAACAAATAAACAAATTTCATGAATGAAGAACCAGTATAATCAACCTAAAATATGAACGGTGACAAAAAGTAGCCAAAACTCAAGGTTCACAAAACCCAAACACTAACTAGAACAAGCAGCAAAATTCCTCAAATGAACAAATTTTAGAATACTGAACAGAAAGGCAGTGTAAACAATAAAGAAAAATAAAGAGAAACAAGAAGAGCTTAATCTTTGTCAAATGAATCATACCTGGAACCATTACCAGATCCAACATCCTGAGGAGCAGAATCAGCAGCTCTCTTGGTACCAGAAACAGGGGTACCAGAACCATTAGCTCTCGCAGTACCAGGAGACGAAGAAGAAGAAGCAGATGCACCACGAGTGACAATAGAAGGGAAATCTTTAGCCGTCAAGATCCTACCATACTCTCCCCAAGCAGAAGGCTTATTAGCAACCTTTCCCGCACCGCCAATGCTCAACCCCAGCCCAAGCTCGAGCTCAGACTCAGGTGGGTAGGAAGAAACCTCAGACAACATACCCACGTAGTCCTGCTCTACCACTTCTGCCTTCGACACCGTCGACATCGACCCATTTCCGGAGCTTCCGGAAGAAGCTCCTCCTCCACCACCACCACCACCAGTAGCTGGTAAACCCAAAACACCTTCCATTAAGACTTCTTTTTTCTCTAGTACGGTTCCAAGATTAAAGCAGATTTGCAGAGGAGATAAGAAGCAGAGATTCTGTTTCAACTTGCAAGTGGACGGAATGGAATAAGGATAGAGGAGAATGCGAGGGGTTTAAGGGAGAGTTGAGACTTTTTAGAGAGAGAAAGGGGGCGAATACCAAGGGGACAGATGGAGTGAAGAGGAGAGAGAGAGTGCGGGTAACAGCTTAAGTGTGCTTGTTATTTTGGGGTGGGAGGGGGTTGTGTGCGTGAGTATTGGGCAGCAACAAGTAGGAGGAAAGGTAGATTGTGTGGTGGAGGTATTGATGGTTGTGGTCCCATGTGTTTGGCGTTGGTGGTGCATTCCATTTCCCTTTCAACTCAATTTCTCAACCCTTTTACGTTTTAATTTTTTTTTGTCTTTCAATCTCTCTACTCCCCCATTTAATGCTTCTGGTAGGTGATTACGAGTCAACCGGTCCCCTAAAATAGGGGTGACAATCCTACAGTCCGGGTCAGTTTCGGTCGGGCTAATTGGTCCTCTTCTATTAGGATTTTGCATTATAGTCGTCAGTCCGTTCAAGTAATCGATCTTCATAAGTTAGGCATTATCCTATCTGTACATGGTTTATACATGGTCAGTTGGATGTTAATCTTTAATCGGGCTACACAAGCTTTAAAAAGTTATTGAGCCATTTATCTTTAAATATGGCAGGCTAAATAAACCAAACAAGCTAAGTAAAAGGGCTCCAAATGAGATTTAAACATATCAAGTTGAGTCAGGCTCTTAAGCAATCGATCCCGATAGAACAATCGTGAGGTTGGACCCTTGCCCAAAGAACAACCGACTGTTATTCGGTCTGGGAAGGTCTTGGGTTTTTCCCCTTTTTAAATACCAAAAAAATGGTGTCTTCTTCGTGATGAAGATGCAGAGGGAGGGGTGGGGTTTTCATCTTGGGTGACAAGTAGAGTTAGATCTGAGAGGGTGGGGTTGGGGTAGAAGGCAATGAGAGGGTTGGGGTTGCAAGCACACAGAGAAAGGGTGAACATTGGGTAGGATATAGTAGGGAGGGGGCATAGGTTATAGGAAATGTAGGGGTGCTGTGGGAAATAGGAGTGTAAGGATAATTGTCACAAGTGACGGAGCAAGTTGCACGTAGAGGAAGCTAGGTTGGGTTGCGGCAAGCAAGTTGAGGCTAGGGGCGATGCGGGAGCTAGCAAGGGTGGCAAGGAATATGGGGCTTGCCGCGTAGGGATGGGTTTTTATACAACAAAGGTTGATGGTGGCAAGTTCTAGGGAGTACTCGCAGAGGATTTCAGGGATTATTTGTAGGGTTTTTCAAGGGCTTGTTCGTAGATGGAGAAGGGCTTGCAAGGGAGTATAGGGTGGTATGGCCTAAGCAAAGTGTAAATGAGTAGAGTGGGCGGTATGGTGTGAGTGCTACATGTGTCGATTTTAGGTTCGATTCGATTGAGTCCACCGGTTTAATTCCCAAACTGGTCTAGTGCGATTAATAAATGTGTCAGGCTCAAGCTTGGCCCGTTTATTATCAGTCGTTCCCATGCAAGGGGTTAGCCCAACGGTCACCCAATTGGCCCGACCATGTGCAAGCCTAATTCAGCCCAACCATTTATAAGGTATATATTTTTATTTTATCAATTATTGAATATTATGTGTAAATTCTTTCCTAACTATTGACGATTTAATAAATATATTAAGTTTTCTAAAGTCCAAGTCAAATTCTAAGTAAAAAGCAAGGATCAAGATGAAAGTATGAGATAAACAGTGCGTTAGCCCACTTAATGCCCTATTAGCCCAACTAGTAGAAGCCTGACTAAAGCTCGAAACCTGACGAAGACCCGCCAAATTATATAATCGATCGGTCATGGTGCAAACCAAATTAAGGTGAGGCTCAAGGAGGCCAGATCAAGCCTAACCGTTTGACACCCCTTGTGAGTGGTATGGTGTTGAATTTGGGTGTGATATAGAGTGCTGGTTTTACGAAGGATTGGGGTTTTAGGTACATGAGTGGGTTGTACAAGAGGGTTAAGTGCAAGATGGTAAGTTAACAGAGGGTTGTGGGTCTGTTGGAAGCAGAAAACAGTGGGTACAGGGAAGAAAGGTGTTGTGTGTGGGTGTGTGCATTCTGCAACGTTTTCATTTTATGTAGTTTCCTTTGTTGCCTCTACAGGTGGTGGGGCAGTGGGTTGGGAAGAATAACAGGAGGTAGGGCGAGGTTGCAGAGGATTGGGATGGGGCAGTGCTGGGAGAAAGAATAGGGGTGAGGTGGTAATGTTCTGAAGAAAAAGAAAAAGAATGATACTTGGTTCCACCATTTTTTGGTATTGAAAAAAAGGAGGGGGGAGGCAAGAAATTTGAAGATGCATTTGCTAGTTGTGTACAAGCAAGGTGCTGCCTAAAGAGGTAAGGGGGAGGGTAATCCTCTCCCCACATGGAGAGAGGATTTGGTCTTCGTTATATCCTCCTCATTTACGTTCTGTTTGTTTAGCGGGAATGTGAGATGTAAAAGCTGGGAATTACAGAGTCTAGGGAGGGTAATAATTGTATGTTGTCTTATCCTTGTTTCGTAAAGAAGTTGTTTGCTTACTTTGAAGTTTGAACCGTGATAGATTTTTCTTCCTTTTTTTTTTTTTTTTTGTGTGTACAAATGACAGGGATAGTAGAATTGTAGAAAAAAATATATTTTCTCATCTTACACCTATTTGATTTCTATTTCTCAATAGATGTGCTAATTTTCACATGACATAAATTCACCTTATGCCTATTTGATTGCTATTTTTCAATAGAAATTATAATTTTTTTGGTAGGGTAGATGTCATAATTTTCATAAGACATAATGTTCCTGATTTGTATTAAATTAAAAAAATAATAATAATGATAATAAATCTGCATTTTCTTTATATTTACAGCACAATGCCACCAACCAAGCAAGGCGGCTCTTTAGCCAAGTTTAGGTAAACTGTTTCTCAGAAAGACTACATCGTTGATGTAAAACTAGTGGGATTTTGAAAAAGTTGGAATGAAGTAAACAAGAACCAATCAGATTTCAGACCCGATGAGTTTGTTTGGTCACTTTTCTGCGTGAGACATCTTGACAATGTCATTTCTCCACACTCTAAGAAAAGATGACAAAATTCCTACATCTGGCTATTGCTTTGGAAGAGAAGCTTATTCATGGGATCAGACTTGGGAGAGGAAGTGAAAGTATCTCTCATTTGGCTTTCACTGGCGATCTTATGTTCTTCGAGAAAGTAACTTCGTCCGAAGCCAAAGCTTTGAAGCTCATACTTAAAGAATATTGTAGCTCCTCTGGACAAGCCATTAACCTTCAGAAAACAATGGTTCAATTCAGCCCGTGTGTCACCTCTTCTCAACGTAGGTAGTTGAGTGATTTTTTCCACATCATCCCAACCAGCCGATCGACACTTATTATTTTGGCAGTCCCTTAATTAGTGGCAAGCTTTCTAAAGCTCATTGTTCCAACCTAATCCATCATGTCTTTTCTAAACTTCAACTTTGGAAATCAAAGTTTTTGAGTCTTGCTAGTGAGTTGGTGTTAGATCAAACACCAAGAAACACGAATAAAGAGAGACAATAGATCCGTACGACACAGAGATTTAACGAGGTTCACACACCAGGGTGGTGTGCTACGTCCTCGGGCGAAGAAGAAGATGATTCACTATGCAGAAGAAGGATTACACCCTAGCAGCGGCGAGGAAGAACTCGCCCTGAAACCCTAGCTTCGTGAAAACCCTAGAATACAATGACTCTCAACAAGCAACAGTACATTATATATATATATATATATACGCCAAATAGCGGTTCGACCCATCAGGTCGCGGTCGATCCGGTCGAACCATACCGCGGGGGCTACGCCCCCGCACCCCCATACGAGATACGAGATCAGTGATGGGCTCCGGGCTTGGGCCGCTCTGCTTCCATCACAGATCTCAAAAAAATTTCCATTCGGGTCGCCACCAAAATATGTCGGATCGGGTCAATCTTAAAAACGGGTCAAGAATTCGAGACAAACTTAACAGTTGGTTTTGATTCAGATGACATTGTCCTTTATGCCTCTTCATTATATGTCATGCTTTAAAATCCCGATGGCAGTGCATAAAGATTTCAACCCCTTGAGCGGAATTCTTCTGGTCTAGTGGGGAATATGCTCACATTACCATTATTTCCTAGAAATCCATTTGTCAGCCTAAACGGTTTGGAGGTCTTAATATTACTCTGCTAATATGAACTTAGCTCTTTTGGCGAGGAAAGATTGGGAACTCATCCTGAATTCTTCATCATTATGTAGCAACACTGTGAAGCAAAGATATTTTCCTCATTCTTTCTTCATGAATGCACACCCCCGCTCACACTAAACCGAGCCGATGACTGAGTTAATACCGGTTAACTCATAACATGCCAGGATAAACAATGCAGTAACTGTCATACAACATACATCTACTAATCTAAGATAGAACCTGTATTTTCAGCAGAAGACCTATTCATAATAATACCTGTAATTGTTTCTCAAATACTTGATACCCAAATTGAGTTATAAAAGTTATATACATTTGGGCCCGAAGATATAATATATATAAAAAAATACAACAATTTAAGTATCAAGTAACAAAAGGGAGTACATCAAAAGAATAAAAAAGAATCACTCAGGAGTCGCAGCTGCCATGCAGCACAATCCTCGCACGTGCAATCGGCACAGTGCTCGAACTTGATAGGGACCCACCAGTCCTCAGATGAAAACTTCACAGTGAGGCCTAGCTCCTGATCGCCAAGCAGATAACCTGCAAAATCACCTAAAAAGAATTGTGCATGTGGGATGAACTCACTAGCCCAGCAAGTGGAAAGGAAGACCACACAAACAATCACCAAACAGATGTGCATATATGCAATTCATTTTAACCCTATTAGCTTAACAACATTACTAGGTCGTAGGTTTTATGCTACTCACAACCACAGTGAGCGTATACCCTGGGTACGAGCCTCGAACCCCATCCCGCGATACACCTAAAGGATTATCGGAGAAGGTCCACTGTTGGTACCAAAATTTAAAATGCAAGCCGACTCCTGATAAATTTAAATGACAGAAAGTAAATCGGTGACTCCTCCCAAAATAAAAGCAGTACGATCGGCTCTTTGAATATATCACTGGGGTTACTGACTGTCCTAGCGATCAGCCGTGAGTACTTCTAACCGCTGCAGGAGTTTGACAACTGCAACCCGATGCTTTCCCCTCCCCAATGATCCCCCAACATGTAAACCCCTATTGGGAAAGGTCGTAGCAGAAGGTTAAATCACATCCTAGCCACATGCCTCTACATGAGCATAGTACGATTACACGATGGCGACGCATCCCATACCACGTGCCATCATGTACTCGTTTTCAAGCTGACTACGGCATCTAGTCTAGCATATACATCATGTCCAAATGAAATTCTTCCATCACATACATCAAGACATAAAGGATATTCATCATAAAGCAAAACGTGGCATATTATTTAAATGCACATACAATACATGATATGGCATATGTGATGTCTAGTCTACACACAAGTAATATGATGACATGGCTAGGCTAACACATGTTAAATGATGCATAACATTTTGAATTTAAATCAGAGTCCACTTCCCACTTACCTGTATATGTACACGGTGCTTGTATCAGGTACAAAAAAGATCCGATGTGTGGATACGTGTAGATTGAGTGTGACCTATCATAAATATAATGGTTTGTCATTTCACTATGTTAGGGTCAAAATCATCATGTTTGAACAATAAAATTGGGTTTAGAATCATAAATGGGGGTTACCCATCATATTTGAACCAATTCTGGAAATTTCTGAAAAGACTGGTGGGCTAAAATCAAAAGACCGGTGGGCTATGTAGCCCACAGATTTCAGCCCACCGATTACTCCAGAGCCTAGAATATGAGTTCTGAGAACTCAGGAGGGCTAAAACCAAAAGACAGGTGGGGTAAAAATACCCCCAGGTCTTTGAATGAAATTTTTTCAACATCATTCCCGAATTTCCTCCTGCTTAGGAACTTGTTTGGGAATGATCTAGTGACTCAAATCACTTGTCTCAGGTCCAATCATGTACCCTCAACCTAAATCTAAGATCAAATCAAAAGAAAATGAAGATTCATACCTCTTTTTCAAGAACACCAATGAAACCTCAAATTTCACTTTTTTTGCTCAAAAACCTCCAAATACTCTAAATCTTCATCAACACTCCTTTCAAATCCTTCAAAATCATTATACACACCTTCCATTAGACCTTATATTTGATTATCCAACTAGGATTTGCAAGACCCAAGTGGGTTCTTTCCCAAAAATAAAAAATAGGGATTAAGGATGGGGTTTTCCTAAGAATCTTTGGAATGTATGCAATACCTACCTCAAATCGAAGACCTCGGC
Organism: Macadamia integrifolia; assembly: GCF_013358625.1. Lineage (NCBI taxonomy): Eukaryota > Viridiplantae > Streptophyta > Magnoliopsida > Proteales > Proteaceae > Macadamia > Macadamia integrifolia. The sequence continues at coordinate 9,317,480 of NC_056566.1, forward strand.
GAGCTGATCATAAATCCATACTCGAAATACCAAGACCCAACTCCGGTGAAGCTCTATAGTCAACTTCCCCTTCTTCTTTCTTCTTCTTCCTCTTTTCCTTTCTTCTTCTTTCTCTCTTTTCTTTACTCTCCCACTGACCAACTAACATTAATGAGGGAAAAGACAATTAATGTCTTCCCTTTTATACCTGGGCCCCCAAAATATCTTCTAAATCTCTGGTGGACTATCTCAGGTGGGCTATCTTAGTTGGGTATATCTCAGGTGGGTATATCTCAGGTGGATATATCTCAGGTGAGTTAAATCTCAGGTGGACTTCAATGGGAATAAACTCCCACATAATATTACATTACGTTGGCACCCACAAATACAAGTACGTACCTTTACTTTTTGTACATGGCTTCGTGGTACAAGTGCAAGGCTTGGGTGCACGAATTACACTTGNATTCCTACATCTGGCTATTGCTTTGGAAGAGAAGCTTATTCATGGGATCAGACTTGGGAGAGGAAGTGAAAGTATCTCTCATTTGGATTTCACTGGTGATCTTATGTTCTTCGAGAAAGTAACTTCGTCCGAAGCCAAAGCTTTGAAGGTCATACTTAAAGAATATTGTAGCTCCTCTGGACTAGCCATTAACCTTCAGAAAACAATAGTTCAATTCAGCCCGTGTGTCACCTCTTCTCAACGTAGGTAGTTGAGTGATTTTTTCCACATCATCCCAACCAGCCGATCGACACTTATTATTTTGGCAGTCCCTTCATTAGTGGCAAGCTTTCTAAAGCTCATTGTTCCAACCTAATCCATCATGTCTTTTCTAAACTTCAACTTTGGAAATCAAAGTTTTTGAGTCTTGCTAGTAAGTTGGTTTTGATTCAGATGACATTGTCCTTTATGCCTCTTCATTATATGTCATGCTTTAAAATCCCGATGGCAGTGCATAAAGATTTCAACCCCTTGAGCGGAATTCTTCTGGTCTAGTGGGGAATCTGCTCACATTACCATTATTTCCTAGAAATCCATTTGTCAGCCTAAACGGTTTGGAGGTCTTAATATTACTCTGCTAATATGAACTTAGCTCTTTTGGCGAGGAAAGATTGGGAACTCATCCTGAATTCTTCATCATTATGTAGCAACACTGTGAAGCAAAGATATTTTCCTCATTCTTTCTTCATGAATGCACAATGTTCTCCCTCCACTTCATGGGGTTGGAATTCAATTTGCTCTTCTAGAGATCTTTTGTCACACCCCCGCTCACACTAAACCGAGCCGATGACTGAGTTAATACCGGTTAACTCACAACATGTCAGGATAAACAATGCAGTAACTGTCATACAACATACATCTACTAATCTAAGATAGAACTTGTATTTTCAGCGGAAGACCTGTTCATAATAATACCTGTAATTGTTTCTCAAATACTTGATACCCAAATTGAGTTATAAAAGTTATATACATTTGGGCCCGAAGACATAATATATATACAAAAATACAACAATTTAAGTATCAAGTAACAAAAGGGAGTACATCAAAAGAATAAAAAAGAATCACTCAGGAGTCACAGCTGCCATGCAGCACAATCCTCGCACGTACAATCGGCACAGTGCTCGAACTCGATAGGGACCCACCAGTCCTCAGATGAAAACTTCACAGTGAGGCCTAGCTCCTGATCGCCAGGCAGATAACCTGCAAAATCACCTAAAAAGAGTTGTGCATGTGGGATGACCTCATTAGCCCAGCAAGTGAAAAGGAAGACCACACAAACAATCACCAAACAGATGTGCATATATGCAATTCATTTTAACCCTATTAGCTTAACAACATTACTAGGTCGTAGGTTTTATGCTACTCACAACCACAGTGAGAGTATACCCTGGGTACGAGCCTCGAACCCCATCCCACGATACGCCTAAAGGATTATCGGAGAAGGTCCACCGTTGGTACCAAAATTTAAAATGCAAGCCGACTCCTGATAAATTTAAATGACAGAAAGTAAATCGGTGACTCCTCCCAAAATAAAAGCAGTACGATCGGCTCTTTGAATATATCACTGGGGTTACTGACTGTCCTAGCGATCAGCCGTGAGTACTTCTAACCGCTGCAGGAGTTTGACAACTGCAACCCGATGCTTTCCCCTCCCCAATGATTCCCCAACATGTAAACCCCTATTGGGAAAGGTCGTAGCACAAGGTTAAATCACATCCTAGCCACATGCCTCTACATGAGCATAGTACGATTACACGATGGCGACGCATCCCATACCACGTGCCATCATGTACTCGTTTTCAAGTTGACTACGGCATCTAGTCTAGCATATACGTCATGTCCAAATGAAATTCTTCCATCACATACATCAAGACATAAAGGATATTCATCATAAAGCAAAACGTGGCATATTATTTAAATGCACATACAATACATGATATGGCATATGTGATGTCTAGTCTACATACAAGTAATATGATGACATGGCTAGGCTAACACATGTTAAATGATGCATAACATTTTGAATTTAAATCAGAGTCCACTTCCCACTTACCTGTATATGTACACGGTGCTTGTACCAGGTACAAAAAAGATCCGATGTGTGGATACGTGTAGATTGAGTGTGACCTATCATAAATATAATGGTTTGTCATTTCACTATGTTATGGTTAAAATCATCATGTTTGAACAATAAAATTGGGTTTAGAATCATAAATGGGGGTTACCCATCATATTTGAACCAATTCTGAAAATTTCTGAAAAGACTGGTGGGCTAAAATCAGAAGACCGGTGGGCTATGTAGCCCACAGATTTCAGCCCACCGGTTACTCCAGAGCCTAGAATATGAGTTCTGAGATCTCAGGAGGGCTAAAACCAGAAGAGAGGTGGGGTAAAAATACCCCCCAGTCTTTGAATGAAATTTTTTCAACATCATTCCCGAATTTCCTCCTGCTTAGGAACTTGTTTGGGAATGATCTAGTGACTCAAATCACTTGTCTCAGGTCCAATCACGTACCCTCAACCTAGATCTAAGATCAAATCAAAAGAAAATGAAGATTCATACCTCTTTTTCAAGAACACCAATGAAACCTCAAATTTCACTTTTTTGCTCAAGAACCTCCAAATACTCTAAATCTTCATCAACACTCCTTTCAAATCCTTCAAAATCATTATACACACCTTCCATTAGACCTTAGATTTGATTATCCAAGTAGGATTTGCAAGACCCAAGTGGGTTCTTTCCCAAAAATAAAAAATAGGGTTTAAGGATGGGGTTTTCCTAAGAATCTTTGAAATGTGTGCAATACCTACCTCAAATCGAAGACCTCGGCGAGCTGATCATAAATCCAGACTCGAAATACCAAGACCCAACTCCGGTGAAGCTCTATAGTCAACTTCCCCTTCTTCTTTCTTCTTCTTCCTCTTTTCCTTTCTTCTTCTTTCTCTCTCTTCTTTACTCTCCCACTGACCAACTAACATTAATGAGGGAAAAGACAATTAATGTCTTCCCTTTTATACCTGGGCCCCCAAAATATCTTCTAAATCTCTGGTGGACTATCTCAGGTGGGCTATCTTAGTTGGGTATATCTCAGGTGGGTATATCTCAGGTGGATATATCTCAGGTGAGTTAAATCTCATGTGGACTTCAATGGGAATAAACTCCCACATAATATTACATTACGTTGGCACCCACAAATACAAGTACGTACCTTTACTTTTTGTACATGGCTTCGTGGTGCAAGTGCAAGGCTTGGGTGCACGAATTACACTTGGTACCCGCTCGGTTGTGTCAGGCCAACTCGAGTTCAAGGTCACCCTTGCTACCATATTCCATATGGTACCTGTGTCGGTTCTCTCCGGTTCAACCCCTATATGATCAAACCAAGTCAATGCGGTTAATTAGACCGAATTTAAAAAGTAGGATATCACACCTTTTAAGCAAGTGGTCTTTTCAACGGGGTTGGTAATGGAGCACCAATCAATCCTTGAAGTGATTACTGGATCCCTTTTTATCCTCCCTCAACAGCCTCCTTTCCTCTTCCACAAAAATGCACCAACCCAAGTGGCTGACTTCATCAATAATGTCAACAGGGAGTGGAAATCAGATCTGGTATTCCTTTAGTGGCCACAAGATATTGCTTGGCATATTGTCTCTATTCCTGTTCCTTTATTCCCGACTGAAGGTAAGGTGGTGTGGATGGTGACTTCATCAGGTTCTTTCATTATAGCCTCCGCTTATAGTATTGCTATTAATGGCATTAGACCTATTGTTGATCCTGTATGGCTTAGAATTTGGAGGTTTCCTACAGCTCTGAAAGTTCAACATATCATCTAGAAGATCATTCATCAAAGGGTCCCTTTGCCTAATATCCTTATCAATAGATGGTTGCAGCTCGATCCCTTTTGTCAACTTTGTTCTTATCAATTTCAATCATCTAATCATCTTTTCAAAGATTGTAGCTTCGTTTTTTAGATTTGGCAAATGGCTGGTCTAGATCAACTCCTCATGGACAAACCTCTTCATGAAATGCTTGGACTAATCATCCTTAGCTATAGAGTTAGCAATAGAGAAGATTCCCATAAAATGGCTTTCTTCTGCAATATTCTTTTGCACATATGAACAAGTGACTAGAATATCACATTCAGACAACAAGAGTTTAACGGCACTACCATCGTCAAAAACGCCATCAACTTTGCTTGAGATTATTTCCCTCAAGTTGAGTGTGGATCTCGACTCTATACTATAAGGTTGGTCAAGTGGGAAGCTTCTAACGCTCCCTTTGTTAAATTCAATGTTGAAAGTGCAAGCCAGGGAGACCCAGGGAGAACTAGCATTGGGTGTGTGTGCTGATCTTCCTCGAGTCAATTTTTGTTTGCCTAACAAGATTGCTTGGAATTTTGCTCTTGTTGCAAAAGCTCTTACAATTAGAATACCCTTGATTGTTGCTATTCATCGTGGAATCCATTGATATCTCAATAAGACCTCTTTTATTGACCCCTGAAAGATTGGATACATCGTTCAAGACTATTTCTTTTTATGTAGTAATTTTAATTGTATTATTTTTTCTCATTATATTGTCTCAAAGAAGCCAATAGTATCGTTGATGCTTTAGCTACTGCTGGAGCAAGGTTTTAGCAATCTTGTCTTTGGGATGACACTCCACCTCCCTTCATCATCCTCAACTTGTATGCAGCCTCTTCTGGAACTATGTTCCTAAGATAATAAATTTTCTCTATAAAAAAAAAAAAATCATTACTTCCCAGCTATCCAAACGGGTCTTTTTTTGTTTTTAACAATGTAATTTGGGAGAAAGAACGCTACCTCTCTGCTTTCAGGACGCTGCAAAGACTAAAAGGGCAAGGACATCTTTTCACAGCATTTTGTGTCTAGACATAAAGAACGCATGTAATTTGTATGTTAGGACCAGTCTTGCGCTTCTATTCCACTGCCACCTGATTTAAAAATAGTATATATCACCAAATGAGTGCCTTGGTTTCCTAGATATGTTCCTATTAATTCCCCTCTCAACAAAAATAAATAAATAAATAACAAGTGTTTGTTAACATATTGCAATTATTGAAGATATTTTTTTTTTTTTGCATGTTAATAACTTCCTCCTCAAGAAAAAAAAGAAGCTTTTATATCTCTAAAGGCCAGACAATAAAGCAATTAAATGGATAAGAAATAGCCCTCTGGATGGGGGTTATAGATTGTCAAATATAAGACAAGATTTTTGTAGTAAACATTGACATAGAAATAACCATTGAGAGAATCCAGCATCTATTTTTTTTACTCAAATACATCATGCAGTAAAAATCTATATAAAAAAGGGGGGGGGATACTTGATGCACGAGACTCTTGCATGTGTGAGGTCGAGGGTGAAAACTATGCAGTCTTACCCTGAGAATGTCGAGAGGCTATTGCAACCGCTTGACCACCTGATCACAACATTGATATTTTTACTGTTGGATCAAACACACTCCTTAGAAAAAAATTTATATGTTTTAAAATGTTAATTTGGATATATATAAACCAATTCCTTGGGTAGGTCACTAGTCATTATTGACATCATTAGCTTAATTTAAGAAGAAGACTCTTTTATGGCTATTGGGAGACAAAAGGATTCATTGCTCAACACCACTAATTGACATAAATTTTATTTAACCTGTAACAAACTTATTATAGTTATATAGGGGCTTCGACTTTCTTAAATATTTACTATTGCACCTACATTGAAAACACAACAAAGAAAAGAATTGTGTTACTAATTGTATGATAGTTAATGAAACCAATCACTGGTTTATTTATAGTAATATTATACCTTATGTGTCTTATTGATTATTATTATTATTATTATTATTATTATTATTATTATTATTATTATTATTTTATCTAAAAAAATCTTTTTTTGACATAATTGAATCAATAGGCAAATGATGAAAAGTTCATCATATTAAGTTGCACGACCAAAATGTAACACAATAAATACCTTTGAAATGTGCTTGATGACAAATTATCGCATTGTAGACCATCTGCACAAGGACTTCGAATTTCATTATTTAATAATAGAAATTTCAGATGTCTTTTTCTCTAGAGGAAAAAAAACAAGAAGAAGAAAAAGTTAAGAAATATCAACAACAATAAAATTATTTCATTAACAATTTGGATTTTACTCTTCAATTTGAAAAAAAAATATATTTTATTTTGTCAAATGGAATTTTAATATTTTACTATATGAGCATATGATGAAGTGGCCGCCAGATGGACCCATTTACAACTGCCAATTGGGTGACTTAAATGATATCAGTATAATAAATAATAAGAGCGGGGGATCATTGCTAGGTTGTGTGACTCTTACATCAATATGGATGAGATTTTTCATTTTATAAGGGGTGGGATAGTCATTTTCCCTTCTTATGTCTGGACATGGGTTCCATACAGTTTTGTAGTCTTTTTTTTTTTTTTTTTTTTTTTTTGAATTTAATTTTGGACAAATACTTTGATATTTTTTTTTTTTTTTTTAAGGATAATGCTTTAGATGATCACTATCTCCTAACTTTAATGAAAAGCAATACTCAAAGTCTAAGATGTAATGGTTTTTCAATGTAATAAAGCATATTATAATCTTTACTGGTTGCTTTACTTTTCCTTTTACGAGTTTGTCTGCTTTTAATAGACCAAGAAGCATTTCTACCTAAGAAAAATAAAAGGCCGAGAAGCATGAATAACTTTGTTTTATAAAGTAGAAAACTAAAGATCAGGAATTTTGAATTCCATGCATTTACTTTGTCACCTTTGTCTGCCCTTGTCCTTACCTGGTGAATGGATGTTACCTCATCCGATAAAAGTAAAACTTGGTGCCTGTTTGATTTTGTATATAGGTTTCTGTGTCTAGAAACAACAGAAATGGAAAAACTCATTTCTAAACACACAAACGACTTTTGGAATTACAAAAAAGTGTCTGATTTTTTTTGTTTCTAAAAACATTTTCAACTGTGTTGTAGGGGTTGCTCTCAAGTTCAAAACACAAGCGAAGGCACAACGTTGTAGGTATGCAACTCACAAGTGAAGGCACAATGTTGAAGTTGTTGGCATGCTTCATGGAGATGAGCTTCAAAAAAATGAAGGCTTGCACAATCCGGTTGGAGTCGCCACATATGGGTAGTGAGAAGTTTCAACAATGGGTTGAGATTGGGGTAGGTTGAATGAAGTATCAGGTTTTTCACAATTTTTGTCCCTCCCACTTGTTTCTAAAAACAGAAAAATAAATTTGACTTGTTTCACCATTCTTGTTTCTAGACACAGAAATAGGCATAAATTTCTATTTCTATATTGAAAAACAAGTGACATGAAAATAGAAAAATCAAACGGTTTTTGAGATGTTTTTTTCATTTCTGATCATATAAAAACGGAAAAAATATGTTTCTGGAAATTAAATCAAATGGGCCCTTGGTTCAAGTTAAATTAAACCAACCGATCGGCCGAGAACAACCTATTGAGTATATGACTTTCCAACTAAACCAGATTAAACCATATCAAATCTCATAAGCAAGAATCTTATTTTTGTGTTTAGATCTTTGTTTTAGTGAACATTGAAAACGATAGTTAGGTCCAAAAATCAAACTAGACCACTTTTAGTTCGGTATCTAGTTTGGTTTATATGAATCTTTACCAAAAATATAATTGATAATCTCTCATCAATTTTGATCGATTCGATTGGGTTTAATCGGTTCGAGCTAGGTTTTAAAACCCCCCCACCCCACCGCCACCGCCACCGCCACCGCCACCGCCACCAGACCCATAGTCCTAACTCTCGTGTTTTTTCCTTGGTAAGCCCCGAGCCCTAACTAGTAGTAGTAACTAAGAGCCCAAACCAAATGAACAACATAGTTAGAGGCTTAGAGCAGAACTTTAAAATGTCGCGGAATTTTGAAATCCCATGATAGATGGTGAGATTTTGGTTTTCCTCCAATTCTCGTTTCTCTCTCTTGGAGGGACCCACAAACTGTAACCATAGCCGACAACCCGACAAAGTGGGACCGATTTCACGTGGCTCAACACGTTGGATACAGAGCCACGTAGGCCGACAAGATGCCCGATGAATATGGGAATCGTGGGGACCACCTGGTTGGTTTGGTCGAAGACAACTCTCGTCTGTTCGATAATGGTGATGTTAAGGAGCCGTTTGATAACATTTCTATTCCTGGAGAGTGTTCTTTTACAGAAGTGTTCTTTTTCGATTCCATGCTGTGAAGACACTCTGGCGGAATAGAAACAGCGTTTGGTAAAACTATTTCAGAAATGTCCTTAGAACAGGAAAAGAACAGAAACAGCGTTTGACAAACACTTCTATTCCTGGAGAGTACAATAATGAAAATTCACTTTTGAACAATGAAATCAATAATTACAAACATGCTATTATGGTCAAATTTAACTTAAATAAGGAAATAATTTGTGTCTTTAAATTTTATTACGTAAACAATCAAATCAGGGGGTAACCCTTATCTACTGCCATCTGATATGCAATTTGTATCCTTAGCTCATTCACCTGTCTTCCTTGTACACGTTGACTGCCCTGATGAATTGTAGTAAAAGTACTAGCAATATCGCCATCTTCTTGTTCTCCGTGAACGTTGACTACCCTGACTCTCTCTTCTTAGTGGAAGGGGCTATGCTGAAAAAATAGTTGTACCTGCTGGACAAGTTCCTGTTCCACCAGCCATTTCTTTGAAGGATGCTCTTGCCTTTCCTTAGGTGGTTTGCATTGTCTGGTCAACTGTTTTTATGATGAGTCGGCTGCCCCCAGGGGAAACATTCCTTGTACATCTTATATCAATTTTTTTTTCTGGGCCATTAATCGCATACCAGTAATTTCAAAATTCTTATTTATTTCTTCCAAAATCCATTGCATAGTAGGAACCCCTAAACTTTCTATTCTTAGCATAACTCAAAATTAGGAATGCCTCTAAATTTCTGAGACTTTAGAACCAAGGAATCTGAAGATACAAACTTTCTAGAGCTTCTAGAATTTCTAAATTTGAATTAACAATTTTTGAACATAATAGAAACAACCCAAAATAGTTACTTAATGTGGACTCAATCCAGTCTAAACCTTCATAAAACAGAAAATAAAAACTAGAAGTTGACACCTTATCTTGTATGGAACATAGTCCCTTCATACTCAGGCTTATGAAAGTGGTCCATTACAACAGAAATTACCTTCAATTGATCAGATTTGCAACATTTGCATACTTCATTTCCCTTGCAAAAACTATATATGCGCTGAGGACAAATGAATATTATTTTTTTCAGGTTCACAGTGGATCTAGTGGAATTGGTACATTTGCAATTCAGATAGCCAAACACTAAGGAGTGAGAGTATTTGTCACTGCAGGTCCAACAGTGCTAAACCTTAGAACTTGCATGTGCAGTATCTATTTTATCCATGAATTCCATATCGTTAAATGTTTCTTCTCTATTAGGGAGTGAGGAGAAATTGGCTTTCTACAAGGATCTTGGAGCTGATGTCTGCATCAATTATAAGACTGAAGATTTTGTTGCAGTGGGTGAAGGAAGAAACAAGAGGGAAAGGCCTAGCTCTTGCTATGATATCTTAATTCATAATTCAATCTCAAACCATAGGCTTATGGTTATCTTAGTTTGGAACCCATGAAATTCCTAGACAATTGCAAGATTTGGGATAGACTCACTTCCTACTTGTTGAGTGGAACTTAAAACCTCTACATGTCTTATGGCAGGTGTTAATGTTATACTGGACAACATTGGGTGTCCCCACTTCCAGCGAAATCTTGACAGCTTAAATGCTGATGGTAGGTTTTCACCACTGGCTTCATGGGTGGAGAAGTTACAGAAGTAAATCTTGCAGGCTTGCTCGCAAGACGCCTTACAGTACAAGGTATTTTTGGATCTTCACACTTGCCTCCAATGTAGTGTGTCTGTAATGTTAATCAATCAGAATCCCAAAGTGACTATTTCGTGGGGACTAGAGTTTTTCCCCATTGTAGTTGGTTCACAACTGCACCATGGATTTTGCATTACAATCTCTCTCTGTTTTGAAGTCGTATTCATGCAGTTGCGGGTTCGAGGAATAGAAGCCTTAAAAACATAGCAGTATTTGTTCTGCTAACAGACAAATTGATTGTTGATTGTTGATTATTACCATTAATCAATTAATTCATGTGGGTTTGAGGAAAGCTGCTGCAGGGAACCACTTGTGATTTTTTAAAAAACAAGGTGAGAGTTTTGAGAAAAGCTGTTGCAGGGAAGCGAGAGAGAGAGAGAGAGCGAGATTGTGAGAGCGAGAGAGCGAGAGAGCGAGAGAGCGAGATTGTGAGAGAGCGAGAGAGCAAGAGAGAGAGAATACCTGCTGCAGGGAAGCGGCGACGGAGAGAGTTGCAGGGAAGCGGCGACCGAGAGAGTTGCAGGGAAGCAAGGAAGCGGCGACGGAGAGAGTTGCAGGGAAGCGGCGACCGAGAGAGTTGCAGGGAAGCGGCGACCGAGAGAGAGGGAAGCGGCGACCGAGAGGAGAGACCGTTGCAGGGAAGCGGCGACCGAGAGAGTGAGAACCTGTTGCAGGGAAGAGACGGATTTGGAACCTGTTGCAGGGAAGAGACGGATTTGGGGGTTTTTGATCGTGAGTTGCAGAAAATGGGTTGTGGGGTTTTGAATGGTTTTGTTCTTTTAAGTTTGTAAAAGAATAGAAAAGTAACTTTTTTGTACTCTTGCAATTTATTCTTTAGTCATTCTTTTTCATTGGTTCATTTCGGGGGAATACAAAAATGAACCGGACGTGCCAAACATATTTCTGTTCTATTTGCATTCCCGCAGAATAGAAGAACACCAGAAACATTCTCCCAGAGTGTTATCAAACGGCACCTAAGTGTTAACTGGGGGAACTTCCGGTGTTCGGAGTTAATGGAAGGCGTTGAAGTCCGAGGCTGCTCGGACCCGGACCGACCGTCACGGTCCGACCTTTGGAAAATCACCCGCCACCTCATCAAAGCGGACGGCAATGTCTCAAGCAATGGAGACAAGTTCACCAGCTTCCCTTACCTGGGCCCACGGGAGGATATTTTGATAGATACGGCAGAATTATTATGTGTTCCACGCGTCGCCAACCAAGCCGTACTTAATTGGCACCCGATGGTGGCCAATTGGATTTCGACAACGCTAGTGCCGTATTGTATCACAGTGAAAAGGGTATGAAGCAGACCAAAATCAAACTATAGCAACAACGTTTGGTGTTAAAATTTTAAGTTTCTTAAAATGTCATTTAGAAAAAAGAAAAAAATAGTAATTGATGAATTTATTTCAAGGATGATTATTTTAGGTAATGTTTGATAGACAAGACAAGAAAAAAAAAAGAAAAAATAATCTAGAAAATAAATAGAGTATGTATGTTTGGTTAACAAAAAAGGAAAATCAAAAAAATTGAATTTTAAGAGAGAGATAGACACATAGGAAATCATTGTGTAATTATTAATTTTTTGTCTTATCATGCTTTAATATTTTCTCATGTTTTCTTGTGTTTTTTACCATAAAATTTTTGAGGGAGCAAAAGAAAATTTCACAAATCCCAAGAAAATTTTTGAATTTTAAAAGATGAATCTTCTCTTGAGTGAAGACATACCAAATGCAAAACAAAATTCTTAACACAAAGAAAAAAGTATAAAAAAATGTACTATTTTCTTTTCTTTTCTTCTCTTCTCTTAGCTATCAAATACGGCCTTAGTTTTCATTTTCTTTTCTTTTCTTTTCTTTGATTTTCTTTTCGTATTTGAAACAAAATGGAAATGACGGAACAAGATTTTGTCGTTCCATCATTTTGCGTTTTTAGCATATTTTTTTTTCATTTTGATTCCAAAAAAAATGAGAACATCAAACACTTTATTCTGTTTTTTTTTTGTTCCCATAGAATAGAAAAACGACAGAAACATTTTTCTAGATGACTACCAAACGCAACCTTAGAATCAGAACCATGGTTTCAAGTATCCGTATCGTATCGGTGTCGGTTGAGACCAATCCCCCATCCTTAATCAATGTGGATCAATTATCTGTATCATTTTAGGGATAAAACCGTAAAAAAAATTGTACTTTTTGAAAACACCAAGTGCAAAACTTAACGATACTCACCGATCCAGATCGATATTGGTATCAGTGGTATCTGCCAATACTGATATTGTCCCCTAAATCCATGATCAGAACTGACCTACTCATTAAGTTATTGGTCCGATTCTTAATACCGTTACATCATTGCTCGTCACGTGTTACTCTCCCAGATAGCTATAAGCAAGACTTGGATGATAGGTGCTAAGGAGAGGAGCCAAAACCCAATCCCACCCCATCAGCCAGCCGACAAAGCTCAAGCCCGCACATTTACCAACCCGATTATAAATGGTCGTTTCCTGTGCAGGGTTGTACCCTTCGGACGCCCGACCGGGTAGACTAATTATAAGCCGGCCCAACCTGACCTATTTGAAATTCCTATTCCTACCCGAAGGCCCAAACCCCTTCTTCGTTGCTGATGGTTTTTTTTTTTTTTTCCCCTGCAACTAACGATGAATTTTAGATATCCGATTTTTAATAGATAGTGGCAATTTGATGTATACCTTTTTAATGAATCTATAAGGCCCGTTTAGAGTTAAACAGCCCAATAGCCCATCTAAGGTTCATTTAATCTAATCATAGGAAGTCCAATCAAAGCCTAAGCCCAACCTA
>NC_056566.1:9330793-9332916 GCF_013358625.1 Macadamia integrifolia
AAGTCAATGGAATAGGGTGGGTATCCCACCGGTCTAGAACCAGTTTAGAACAATCTAGAACTGGAACCGACGAGAATTATTTTGAACTTGCATTTAATCATGTATTTGGTCCAAGTGATTTGGATTTTGAAATTTTGGAATTTATTGGTATGCCTAGGCTCCGTTTGGTATCGTTCTAAAAAAACGTTTCTAAAGTTTTTTCATTCTATTAGAACAAAAAAATAGAATCTTCTGTTTGGTGCACTTATGATCCGTTTCTGTTTTTTTGGAACAAAAAATGAAAAGAAAAAAAACTGAAAAAACGATATTGGACGGAACTCCATTTTGGAGTTCTGTCTTCCCAGTTTCGTTTCATTTTACAAAAAAAAAAAAACAAAATTTTCCGATAAAAATCTGAAATTTTAAAACACCATTTTTTCGTTTAAAAACTGCGTTTTGACACAGAAACTAAAATTTTCGTTTTTGACACGAAACGGCGTTTCTGGAACAGAAACGATACCAAACGGGCCCTTAGTAATAAAGATTTTTTTTACTGGCCAGTTTGAAGGCTTGGATACCCGTCGTTAGCCAAAAAAAAAAAAAGTAATAAAGATTTTCTTCAAGTATTTTGGTTCATATTTTTATTTGTTTGTTTATGGATGGATATTTGGCTATTTATATGCGTATGGATAGATAATTAATTATTTGTATGGTCAATAATGAATTTGTAATTAGTCATATATTTTGGAATGGATATTTGGTTATTTGTATGTTTTTGAAAATTTTTTAAAATATTGGACATTAGTGCCTATAACCATTTAGAAATCAAAATCAGAACTGATCCATCCATTATTAAAGGGTTTTGGATCTTAGGTTTGGAACCGATTAAATTGATGAATGATTCTAGTCATGATCCCTTAGGATTGGAACCAGCCCTATTATCCAAAATACAATTCACTCTTTAGTTTCAAACAATACATATTAGTGTGAATCTAGTGCATAGTGCACTAGTTGTAGCCTCTGTTGGTAGAATAGGCGCCAGGTCTGTGGTCTAAGGATCAACTCATGTCACACGCATTCTCCCCCCTCCCCCTCTTCTCTTTGTGAGTAAAGTCCCCTTGGGCATTTCTATATGATGTAAATAACAAAACAAAACAAAACAAAACAATACATTGGTACCGATAAATTCAAGAAGTGGTTTTTTTATCAAAATTTAATTTTCTTTTATTTGAAATATATCTATATCAGTATCGACGAATACCATGAATTAAAACTATTTGGAAAACAAAGTCCTTGTTTGGAACTTGAGATTTCGTAGATAAACATAGGCTCTCTTTTTTCTTTTATCAATCCCCCCCTCCCCCTCTTGTGTGTGTGTGTGAGTAAAGTCCCCTTGGGCTGTTTTATAGGATGTAAATAACCCAAAAAAGAAAAACCAATACATATTGGTACCTATAAATTCAAAGAGTGGTTTTTTATCGAAATTGAATTTTCTTTATTTGAAATATATCTATATAAATATCGAGGAATACCATGAATTAAAACTATTTGGAAAACGAAGTCCTAGTTTATAACTTTAGATTTTGTAGATAAACATAGACTCTCTTTTTCTTTTGTCAAAGTGAGGTGGAGAAACACTTCTACGTACACCAAACGATCTTGGTTCGAAAACGAAGGAAAACTGGATTGTGATCTCCCACAATGAAATTTGAGGGATGAACCACCAAACTTTAGAAAAAACTTTAGGGACCAAGGCACAGCTTGTCATCCCATGTGGGAAACTGGTTATATTTAAGAAAGCATGTAAACATAGGCTCCTTTTGGTATAATTTCATTTTTTCTATATGATAAATAAGTTTTAGAAACTATTATTAAGGAAAGTATTTTAGTATTGTCCTGGTTCTCTTTCTTTTTCTTCTTATGTTGCCTGGTATGAATGTGGTTGATATCTCTGTCAAATCTCTACAAGTATACTACCAAATTGTTATCTCTTAAGAATGTTTTCCTTTTCCAGTTGTACCGAAGGCGCCGTTGAGTTTGGAACCCTGAACATACTGCCAGTGATAAGCTGGTGGAATGTGAGGATGACGTCAAGTCATCATACCTTGTGTGACACATGTGCTACAATGTATGAGACAAAGGGT
>NC_056566.1:9333159-9374459 GCF_013358625.1 Macadamia integrifolia
TGTGGCTAGATCACCTCCTTTTCAATGAGAGCTAATGCTTGTTGGGTATTTTGGTATGACACTGCATCACACCCAGAAAGAAACGAGCTACGTCTAAACTACCTCCTCCCTTGGGCATGGACTTTTCAACTCAAAACTGCCACCACTAGGCTAAGTTAGTGTTCGTGTATGACATATACTCGATTACTATTGTTCTCTGATTAATCTTACAAAACTGTCATTAGGTTTCCTATTGAAACCGTTTCAAAAGGTAAAGATTTTATACGACGATGTTTCTTATTTGAAAACTAATTTGACTCTTTCACATGTTTGTAACGGAGATGGGAAATGGGTATTATGATATACATTAATTAATGGGCTTTGGCCCATGTCTGTGGTCGTAGTTAAAACAAATTTACTTAATGCCCATATGGGCCTAATCTTAGTCCAGCTTTTACCAAGGGGCTAAGGGGTTATCCTATATATGAGCCTATGGTTCAGCCATGCCGGACCCAAGGGTCTAGCCTATATCATCAGTCTAAACTCTGGGGAGTTGCAAGGAAAGCTTTAGTGGCATTGCGGCCCTTGTAATTAGCTTGATGACTGGTGTTTTAGTCTTAGCTTCATTGCTAATTGTGTATGTGCAGGGGAAGAGGACGAATAACAGGGAGTAAATGAGGATAAATTAGAGGAAGGAGAAGAAGAGGAGACAAGTGGTAATGGTGATGAGAAGCTTCTACTATTATAGGGTGGGGAGCATTTGACATTAGAGGATGTACTAATCGTTACTGGTCATGGAGAAGACAACAAAATTACGGATGATAATATTCTCATCATCAAGCTCTGTCTCAAATATTCACACGTTGATTCTCACCAAAAAAAAATATTGACATGTTAATAAACTTTTAGAGCTTGCGTGTGTTGGGTGGTATGATACGTGATGAAAGAGGTGCCACTTTCAATAAGAAGATTGAAACATTTAAGGTATCTTGACCTTTTAAAAAATAAATTTAAGTGTTGTCGGAGTTTATCATTAGCCTCTACAATTTACAAAAGTTGCAATTATGTCTAAGAGCTACCTAAGAAAAATAAGAAGATAGTTAGCATGAAACATTTTTATTTTGGGGACAAATGCACTGAGATGCAAATTGAGGTGGAGAGATGGGACTAATCTACAAACATTAACATATTTTATGGTAGGCAAAGATGGATGATGCATTTTTAAACAACTCAAGTGCTTGAATAATCTCAAATGATATATGGACATAATTCATTTGGAAAATTTAAGAAAGTGAAATAGAAGAAGCCACAAACTCGGATGAGCAACGAACTTGGTACGAGCCGTAAACTCAAATGTCCTAAGTTTGACTCCCACCAGGCACACCTTGGGCCACTTACTGTTATTTTATGGTGGTCCTTGTTGGCAACCCCGCCACGTGGCAGTGATGACGTGGCCAGTTTGGGTGACGTGGAAGGAAATGATGAAATGACAGTGTTCAGTATCACCGATGAGATAACAGAGCCACTGGGTATGCATGGAATGGTTGTTACATCCTTAGTATGTGGTGGGGGGGTTTCTGGGCCAAAACTGGCAAAATTGGTCTATTTACGGTCAGGGGCATTTTTTACAGTGAAAATGATATTTTTGGAAGATTGTTTATTCATGAAAAAAATATATTGTAATTTATCTAGTCCAGTGCATCTGATTTTGTCACATTCCGATATCGTATGAATAAATTATGGCATTTGTGGTAGTCGATGGCAGTTTTGGTATTGAAGATGAATTTTTTAAAGGAAGTGTTCTCCATATAACGATACGAAAAAAAATCCAATATTTTCAACGGTTCTGATATCATCGCGTTCCGTTTCCATATGAGAAAGATGCATCATTGGAAAAATATAGGGGCATTTTGGTCCTTTTATATGACTGAGTCAGATGATCGGGTCCTCCGAAAAGTCTAGAGCGTCCAGTCACGGTTCCAACGCACTTCGTTTCATCTTGATCGGATATCGTATGAAAAATTTATAAGTGTTTCTGTGAAATCGATTCAAAAATCCAAACAAAAAATTCATCAGTTGCTTTTGGTGTTGGGTGGATTTTTTTGAATTTATTTTTGAAATTTGAAGGGCTTTTATGTAATTTAAAGATTTTAAAGGTCTAAGTTGCAATGGATCTTTAAGCACTGAAATATATGAAGGTAGGGAGTTGATTATAATTACAAATAGTAAAGGGTTATAAACTGAATGGCTCAGATGAAGCCACGTAGCCCTTATTCCCATCCAAAGGTTGCTGAGCCTGGGCGATGAAGTGACAGAGAAGATTCTATTGCGAGATCACCCATTGGTTAGGTGCATAAGCCTTGATGCTCTGGCGCTGCACTTGATCAAGTCATATTGTGATGTTCCCCATGTGTATAAAAGGCATCATCAGGATTCCGATCTCAAAGATCTCATGAGATCTGATTGAAGCCGATCTTGATGGATTCGGATCCTATGGTCAAAAGCAATTAGTGCTTTATAAAAAAAGTAACCTACACACCATGTGATATGTCAGTGCCAGCCAATCCGTGATCGACAACGTGTTTGACGATGTCAACGCTTACGTCATGATGACGTCATCTTTGACTTTTAAGATTCAAATCTAATGGTTTTGATCTATTGTTCGTTGGTTTAATCAGACGGTTCATATTAAGAGATACCTTTTGATGAGATCTACGGCCAGATCTGCGCCCCTGTTGCGCGCGCCACCGGCGTAGCCTACGCCACTCCTACAAATATTATATTTTGAGTGTTCTGGTTGGTCCAACTTCAAATGGTCATATCTCCCTCGTCTTAACTTCGATTTGGGTGATTCAAGTTGGGGATTCTTCATCTCTCCGAGATCTACATGTCTAAGGGAATAAAACAAAGAGGAGAGTTGTAAAGGTGGCTGAATATTTGAGTTGAAGTTCAAAGAAGGCTTAGGCATTGAATACAAAACCTATAATCTCTTGTACTTGATCCATAAAGCCTCCATTATAGACTTTGGAAGCTGCTGGAAGCCAATGTAGCAAGCTTCATTGGTGGTAGCCAAGAAAAGGGAAGAGAAAAGAGAAGGAGGAAGAAGAAAGGGAAAAGAGAGAAGAGCCCATTCATGCTTGTGTGAGCCATTGTTGAGCCATTAGAGCTCTAACAAAGGAAGAGAGGAAGTGGAAATAAATAAGAAAGAAGAGGAGAAGTGGTGTGCCTTGATGAAGCTAGGGTGAACTTCCAAAAAGGAGAAAAGAAAAAGAAAATAAAGGAAAGGAAAGGAAAGAAGAGGGAAAGTATCTGTATCACACACTCGCTGCCAGAGTGTTTCAGACACGTACTGATTTAGGTTTTGCAGTGCACTTGAAGATTCCAATTTATTCATCAACTTAGGGGAGATTGAAGATTCTAGTGAACCATCAGAGTTCTCGATCCCATATTCGAAAACCAGTGATTAGAGACATTACAAGGTTGTAAGCTATTCTACACTCACTGGCTTGCGCTTTTGATTTACTGTATTTCTATTGTATGCTTAGCTAGGTTATATTGCCATCGACCTATACTATTGTGATATCATTGTAGGACATTGTTATAAGCCTAACCTTGTCTATGTAATTGGTGTTCAGTGGGTGCTGGACATAGGGACAGTATGTTCCTTGGTAGGTACCACTACCTAAACATATTTGCCATGGTGTGTGGCTTCTCAGATTATTATGGGAAAATTGGGGTGAATACCAAGCCTTTGTAAGTCAAGGTGAAAACTGGGAATGTGTTCCCTTGGTTGTGGGTGCAGTCATATTTTGTATTGAGTAAATACTGAGCTCAACAGTAGGCATTACTCTGTGCATGTAGCCAACTGACCGAAGCACGTATTTCTTGTGTTGTGATTGTGCATACTAGTATTGTATTGTGGATTAGAGTGTATGCCTGTAGGATGGGTGTATACATCTGGTAGACCTAACCACTTGGTGGTGCAGTGTGGATGTACATACGACTATGTGTATGTGATAGTGATTGCCGTGTGGGGTTTGTGAGTCAGCTCTCAGCAGCAATACATGTCATGTGAGTAAGTTTCGTGCAGTAGTGAGAGTTATCAATAGTTCACATAGTAGCTCTGGACAGCATTAGTAGACTGTGATTAAGAGTGAACCACATCAGCTAGTGACTTGGTAAAGAATCAACTGAGGAAAAGTTTTTGGACATACTGATTCACCCCCCTCTCATTGTTAGCCAAGACCCAACACTTACATGGAGGTGTTTAATGCTCTTCACTGCTTTCAGTGAAAGTAGAATGGTTCTCATTCAACCCTAGTATGACTCCGTCCATGTGGTTGTGGGGTCAGTATGAGCCAGCGAGACTAGTCAGACCAAAGTCCCAGATACCCGTAGTTAGCAGAAAAAAAGAAGCCACAAAAGCAAATTTAAGAGGGAAGTATGATATTTATTCTTTAACGTTAAAATCATGGTGTGACAATAAATTACATGGGACACTACTACTGGTAACAAACAATCTTTTGCTTGTATTGGACAACGTTTGGAGCCAAAATCATGAAAAATTGAATAATTTGATAAATCCCTTAACATCTAACAATATAGGTAGCCAAATTATTGTGGCTACATATAGTAGTATATAGTTGCAATGAAGATAACCCCAATTACACTTATGATTTGGGAATATATGGGATCAATAGTGTTCGTCCTTGTTTCGTTAGAGAGCATTTAGCCATGGAGGAAATTGAAAATAGAATCGTAAAGAACTGTGGAGAAGTGTCTTTAGTTGCAAGGGTCTTGATAAGTATAATGTGCTCCAAAATAGAAGAACTTGAGCAGTTATTTATAGTGGAAGGTGAAATTTAGAATTTACTAAATATAAGAATGATAGGTATATTAAAGGTGAGTTACTATCATCTGCCATCATATTTGAAACATTGTTTTGCATATTTTTCAGTATTCTTAAATGATTTTGATTTTACTAAAAAGGAGTTGATATAATTATATATGGATGATAGAATTATTCATTCAACAAGGGCAGCAAACAAGTGGAAGTTGTTGGCAACGAATATTTCAATAACTTATTATGAAATTCTTTCTTTCATGATATGAATAAAGATATATGTGGAGATACATGGATATGCATGATGCATATTCTTGCACAATTTGTCGTGAAGTTTGATTGTTCCACTATGGAGCCAATAATGCGGAACACATTTATGATAAAGTTGTGGTTTATCACTTTTTTTCATATCATGAAGAAACATTTATGTAAATTCCAAAAGTTAAAAAGAAGGCGAAGAAATTGTGGACATTAATATTCTCATCATCAAACTTGGTCTCAAATATTGGCATGTTGATGAACTTTCAGAGTTTGCATGTGTTGGATGTAAGATACTGCAATATGAGAGAGGTACCCCCTTCATAAGAAAACTGAAACGTTTAACGTATGTTGACCTCTTAAAGAATCCAATTAAAGCGTTGCCTGGACAATGGAGGACGCATTATTAAATAGCTCAAGTGCTTCAATAATCTCAACTGAGATTAGGAGATAATTCATTTGGAGAATGCAAAAGGTGGAATAGAAGAAGGTAGAGAGTCGAACTTTGAGAGGGAAGCATGTATTCATTTTTTTAACATTAAAGTGGGTCATAGCTATGAAATTACAAGGGACAATGCTACTATTGGCAAACAATTTTTTCTTATATTGGATTTTTTTTTTTTGGAACCAAGGTTGTGAAAAATGGGATAACTAGATAAATTCCTTAAAATATGTCAATATAGGTAGCAAAATTATTGTGACTACATGTAGCAGAAAAGTTGCAATCATGATGTACCCCAATTACACCCATGAATTGAGAATGTTCCAGATCCTTCTTGCCCTTGTACGAGCAATATCCCAATCCATCCGTTCGAGAATTAACGCTAGCTAAGGGTGTCAATTTATTTAATAATAAAAAAAGGGTGCATAAATTTAGAACTGTAATCAAATTTCGACCTTTTTAAAACCGAATTGAGCCAGACCAATGTAAATCAATTTGATTATGGTTTCAATGGTTAGAGTCTTTCTCAGTTTGTTTCGGATTTTGTTTAGTAATTTTCTAACCGAATAAGAAATCGTGTAAAATTTATTTATTTATTTATTATTTCAATTAACATGGATGATAAATTATACTCTTTCTTTTTTTTTTTTCCTTTTGGAGAATGTTAGTGCAAGATTCCGTCATTGAACCAAGACTTGAGACACGATTCTCTTCCAGAGCGGAGACCTACACCACACAAGTTAGAAATTGGCCTAGAGTCCCCTCCAAGAAGAAGGCTCCGATGCCAATGTCAGATCAAGAATGGAAAAAAGTGTTATAGTTATTTATACTAAAAAACCTCATCCTTTATCTCTAGCATGTGCTCCTTTTATAAAGGTTCTTCCTCTTTTCTCATCGGTTGACCTGTCCACTTGTGGTTGAGTTGGCTATCTTTGTAACGGCTAACATAACCATGGTTTATCTTGATCATGAGCTGGTTAAATAACTGTCGGGGTTCCATTAGCTAAGTTGCATGTTCTAGACCAGAAGGCAATCATACTGATGTGGATCTCTCTCTCTCTCTCTCTCTCTCTCTCTCTCTCTCTCTCTCTCTCTCTCCCCTTCTAAGATAGGATGAGGGTATCTTACAACCACAACAACGGTCTTGTAGTCGATCTCTGCGATCATACTTCATACAACCGATCCTCATGGTCGAGTATGGCTTTTTCAAGCACAACATAGCTTGGAGCTCGGTTCGATGTAAGCTGACCAACGACCATTTTACTCCTAAGTCGCGGTATATATATTATGGTATATCAGTGAAGATAAATTCAATTCCTTTTCAATATTTGCAAAGAAGTTTAGTGAATTATGACCTTAACCAAAAAAAGTGTTATTTTGTTGGTGAATATACAAAAAATTGGCACAAATACTTAAAAGGATCAAAAGTTAATATGAAATCGAACCAAATAAAATCAAAATCGAACCAAATCAGTTCAATTTGTTTTGATTTCTAAAATGTATTCCTATCCTCGATTTGGCTTTAGTTTGTACAATTTGTATATTGAATCGAACTCTAAATCAAATCGAATAACCAAATTGACAACCATCTTTTTTTTCCCCTTCTAATGAACTCTATCATATTGAGTGCCGTTGGCCAGCCTAAAATTGACACCCTTGTCTGTTTTACATTATCTCCAAAAAATAAAGCAAAAGAACCCTAGTGGTCTGGCGTAAAAAGAAAGGCGTGCAAATGCATCTTCAATGCACACAAGAGAGGCACTGTGCACATTTTACTTGTGCACTAGTCTGAGCATTTCCAGTGCCAGAATGGTAGGGTTTTTTTTTTTCAAAAAAAAAAAAAAAAAAATCGAATGAAGTAACGCTTGTACCTGCCTCATGCATTAATCTGAGCGTTTCTTCTGCCAGACTAGCAGGCTTCTTTTTTTTTTCCCAAAAAAAATAATTGAATGAAGTGACGCTTGTACCTGCCTCGTGCATTAGTCTCACCATTTTTTGTGACAGACTAGCAAGATTTTTTTGTTTCAAACAAAAATTTAATCGAATGAAGTAACGCTTGTACCTGTCTCGTGCACTAGTCTGAGCGTTTCCTGTGCAAGCCTGGTAGGGTAAAAAAAAATAATTGAATGAAGAAACCTTATGCCTGCCACAACATGTGTGAAAATTGTCTGCAGTCGCTACACCAATGCAATGAGTATCGGATGATTGGGAACCCCTTAAAATGTGTGCTCAAATACTCTCAATTGTTCAATACTCACTACACATCACTGCTCGCTGCAGAGGATGTGAACTCCTAACTAACACTTGTGCAGTGAAATCAAATTTACCAAAAGAAAAAAAAAAGTTAGGTATCAGGAGTATTTCTTCCCAATTTTAACTGTTCTTTATACTCTTCCACCAACCACAAACCCGTCAAAGGCATCTTTCTGGGCAGTCCACGTAGACATAAGTCATAAGATAGGGCCCACAGTAATAAGACATGTACACTCACAGTAGTCACGAACCTTTGGACGCTTCCTCCCCGTAACCCGTTTCTCTTGCATCGTGTATTTCGTGATTGTCTCGAAACTGAGGCCGGAGAAGGGGAAAAGTTGCGCGCGTTTCAGTTCATAAATACCCCGCCACAGGTTCATAATTTCAATATTTCCTTCTCTCTCTCTTGTTCAAATCGATCAAAATATTAAAAACAAATCTCTCTACCTGGTCGATTAGCGATTTCTGCCGTCGTTTCAAACCCTAGAATCTACAGGTATGTCCCGCGCTCGAAGTTCTTCTGAATCCAGTGGAGCCTGCTTCATGTATCTTTCTCCATTCTCATTTGTTCTTTGGATTATTTCCCTTAATATGTTTCTACTGTAAACTCTTCAATTGATCATAATATCTGTTTCATTTGTAATAGCTAAGTCGATAACTATATGATTGCTTCAGTTGTTTTTGTTTTTCGATGTAATCGTTTTTGGTTTTCTTTTGTCAATGGAGCTGGTTCTATCGTTTATTTATTTATTTATTTGATGGGTTTACTTTAATCGTGAGGTGTTGGTTCTATCTATTCATTGTTTGCCTTTTGTTTTTTCTTCTTAATTTTACGAACCAAGTTATGGAAGTTCGTTTATGATTTAATTGGGGAAGAGGGATTGGAGCTTGACAGTTAATTCGACAGTTCATGGGGTTTCGCTTGGTCTGACTGGAGATGTGTTGTCTCAACTTTGCTGGAAGGGCTTCTGGTAGACTGATACCTATCGATCAATCTTATGATTCCATCAGCTGTATTGAAGCCCATGTAATGTTCTTGTAATCTGTCACCAACTTATCATCGAAGGAATTGTCTAGATAACAGTGGAGGTTCCGTCGTTTTGTCTGTGCTGTCACTCTTTCTTACTAGAACTATTTGGTTGGGGGGGGGGTTTGCACAGGAAATTGACGCAGTGAAGTCAGACTGCAATTCCTCTATGATGGTATTTATAAACCTTTGTTGAGGGAGAGAAATCTGTTTTGGCGAGCAAGTGTACAGTGAATAAAATTTGGATGGAATTCTGCTTTATCTGTTCATTCACTGTGAGGAGTAATGTTTGGGTTGGTGTTACTATTTGGTATTTTGTTGGGTGCATCATGTCAAGCTTGTTTTACATCATTGCCATTTCAACCTTCCAGAGTTCGTGACAGGTTACTATGGAATTTGCATCTTTGGGACTATGGAAAGAAATTACGACGTATACTGTGATTATCGCTAATAATATGTGAAGAAATCCTCTTTTGTTTTGATGGGTATGTTGTGAAGGATTATAGTTATAGAGTTGTTTTATGGTCATCATCCAGATGGCCATCTTATAGGATAGTCAAACATTGTGTAGTTTCAGTTTACTCTTTTGAACTTAATGTATACTTTTCCCCTACTATTGTTCAACATTTCTTAACTAATGAACCTGTGGTTTGGTTCAGTTGTTTAGGTCAAGTTATATTCGTGGTCCAATAAGTTAGGTCTAAATTCCAGTCTCAAATCGGTTATATGGGTCATTGATTCAGTAATTTTGAGTTTTATTATGGACCAATTCTATAAGCCCAAATATTATCAATTTAAGGCCTATATGGGATTAAGTATTTTGTTTCTATTTTATAATAGTTTCAAGTTCTAATGTTAGTTACTTCTAGGCTTAGTTAGGATTGCTACATAGTTGTTTCTTTTTCCTTAGACTTTCTAATTTTTGAGAGCTGTCATATTGTAAAGGATCTCTTTCTATTTTAAAGAATTTCCTATTTTTTGCGATGTAGCTATAAAATACAATAAATAGAGGAGGGGGCATGTTGCCAACAGACTTTGGTTTTTGATCAATTGGATGTTTCTTTTCGATGGTGATGCTGAGACTGGCTCTTGTGGTGAAGCAAGTGGCAACCCAAGGTGGTGAATCCTTGGTTTGGGACCGGTGGTGAAGCCTATTGGTCATATCCTATTCTATCTTCGTATCTTCTTTTCTTTTCTCTTTCTTCCATCAGTGTTCTGCAGGTATTCCGACAACTTTCTCTTGTGGTTATTAGTGATGGTTTGATTTTTAGTGATGGTCTATCACAATAAGATTTATGCAATTTTTAGATTTGAGAAAAACCTTAGCATTTGAAAGTTGAAAATCTCCCCCACAACAAAAAATTCAGTTTTTGTTTTTAAACTTGGGATTTGACTTTTTATCCTTTTGGAATTTGAATTTTTAACTATGTTTATTAGATTCATTTGGGGGTGTGTGCTTATTTATGAATAATATCTTATCATTTACTTAAACGATATTTGTCATAAATTAGTGCCAGACTTGGTTTGACATCATTTCGGGGCGCTTTGCACTAAGGTGATTGTTGCCTAGACCTCAAGAAGGAAGGGGTGTGGAGAGAGGTTTGTATTTTAGACCTCTTTTTGGTGGGTGTATGATTTTTGGGGCATATGGGATGTTTAGTTTTTGGGGTATTGTATTGCTTATCTCTTTCGTGCTTAGAGAGCTGTCAAGAATTCGTTATCTCATTCCTCCTTTCATAAAAGTAGGTTGAGTGATTGTCTTGGTGGTGGACGTGATGCATGTATGACGCTTTGGTTTGACCGATCTATATTTTACATTAGGTAGACAACTTGTACCTTATTATAGTCTGTCCTTATAACCGTGTGGCTGATTTGTAGTGGTGTGTTAGGTTGATAGTTGACACATATTATACTTAGCCATAACCCGTCAATCGTTTTTGCATGGATTCTCGTGCTCGTCTTTGCTTGGAATCTCCATGTACCCGACCCTATTAAGTTGGGATAAGGTTTTGGATGTTGTTTTGATAATCCTTTGTTGTTTCCCCTCATAAAATCATATTTTTTTTAATTAATTTTACAAACTGTTTCAGGTATGTGATAGGACTGTTTTCACAGCATATATGCCTGAAAGTCAGTCATTGTTTCTTGAGTATACAACAACAACAACACAACTTAGCCTTATCCCAAATGAATGGGGTCGGCTACACGGATCCAAGGGCAAAAAAAAAAAAAAAAAAAAAAAAAGGACATCCCACTCACAAATCGGCAACCCAGATCACTGTTTCTTGAGTAGCTAATCCTAAAATTGGGCTGAGTTTTGACCTTTTCCTTCTACTCCACTCAATCTCAACTTGAGCACCATCACACTAATGGTTGAAAGTTATTCAAGCCCTCCTTACTTGTTATTTTCTGTCCATGTTTATATATCCTAATCTAATCATCATCTTGCTTCAAAATTGTAATCACATATTCATCTCGTTGGACCTCTAACATATGTTAGTTTCCTAAGCAACTGGTTTACCTGCTTGTTGGAGGGGCGTAGCGGTTCACGTAGTGAACGGGGAACTGTTGTTCGAGTGAGCTAGGTATGGAGCTAGTTGTTCTTGTTCGTAGTTGGGCTAAACTGGAATGATACGATAACAAAAATAAAGAGCTAGCTTCGCTATCCTAGCTCAGAAGCGAGAGTTGTTGAAAGAAGGTTTCTCGTAGATGTGTTTTATCCCTCATTAGATGGCCATTGTTTGAGTGAGGGCTAACTTAGTGAAATTAAGTTTGTTGTTTGCACAAGGTAAGCTTACTATTGAGGTGAGTGGCCGGGTAAAGAGTGATCTGAGTTCCCGCTATTCCAGAATGTGTAGATCAACAGGTATTTCAGTTGGGAAGTTGAGCTCGTCGCAATCTTCGTAGAGGTTGCGATGGTGGAAAGCGAGTCCATTCTAGAAGAAAAAGGAAGTGGTTAGAGCAGATGAACAGGAATTAGGAATGATGTCTCTTATGTAACAGGGGAAGAAGATTTTTATGCTTTGGTAGGGAGTGATGCTTTTGCTAACAAAGGCAGGTTTACAACTTCTAGAGTGGCTGGTTGGAAGGATTGCTTTCTGTCGTTTGTCTTTGCCTTCTCTCTCTTCTCTTAGCAAGGATTTGAACCTTTGCATGTTGGTTTCAAAATCGATGCCTTAACACTTGGAGAACAAGTTGTGCAAGGGTGCAGGGATATATCAGGTAAGCAACAAGGTTCTCCCTTTAGGATTGACTACAACAAGCATGTGACTCTAATAGAAAGAAACAGTAAGCTCTCTGCTCTATTTGCTCGCAGTTCTATGCCTATCGAAGTCGGCGAATGCTTTTGTAACCTTAGACTTGTTACGATGCTCGATTGAACTTGTTGGCTCCGGTTCAAACCTCTATTCAAAACATTGCTGGATAGACTGAGGGCTTTTGGTATATTTTACATTGTTCAAAAGAATGTTCAGAGTGGGCTTCTGGGTACAATCACTTAAACGTTTGTTTTCCCTCAATTACAATAGGGATAGGGATAGCCTTATCTTATATACTGGTAGGCTCTATAGTTTTGTAGTGTTGTCCCAAAGGAATTCAAATTGCTTTGGCATCCCTGGTGTCATTTTAGCATCGTGGCTTAGGGACTCTCACTTGTGAAGAGCCTCCTAATTGTAGTTGCCCCAACCCTCTTTAGGACAATGGACTCAGCCACAAGATTTTGGATCTGAGCCTTGAGCACCTCAATGGGCGCTCTTTATGTCGCTGCCCAATCCACAAGATTCGTCTCCCAAGTCTTGGATAGCCTTCTAAAAGGCGTCCATTCTTTTGCCCAAGTCATCGTTGCTTCAATTGTTTATGATTTTTACTACAAGAAATGAATGTAAATCTACTTAAAAAAAAAAGGAATAAAGGTGTATGAAAAATTGGATAGATTGGTTAGCTATAATGCTTAGGAGAGGGGACTATAGGAGTGCATTCGTGTAAGATTTCCCTAGCTACTCTCTTTCTCTTGTTTCAAAAAAGGAGGAAGGCAAAGTGGAAAGTTTGTCCAGGGAAATATTGTAATCATTATTGCTCCTCCAGCCCTTCATACTGCCTATTGCTTGCCATATCCACTTAACAGGGGGGTTTCCATTGGGTTATCCCTCTAGGTTTGCACCTAGGGTAGGCCCAGTCCTATGTTCCTGCCTGAAAGGGATAGCCGTGATGTGCCATAGAGCAATTGAGTTTAGAAGTGCCCCTTGTTTGAGATCATTCACTAAAAAAAGCCTACCAAAGCTTTCTATAGCGCTTGCTTCTCTTGGGAATTGAGCTTACTTTAACCAGCGCTTATCAAGGGGATTGTTTCTAAGCCAACAAAGGCACCTGACTTGCTAAGAGACTAAGCCGACAAAGGCACTGTTTCTCACTTTCTCCCAACGGCGCTGCTATCTAATTGGTTACCTTTTGATACCCTTCAATTGGTGGGTCTTGGCTTAGTTTTAGAGGTTAGCTACACATCTATCTCACTTATAACTACTTGACATATCCTAGAAGACTATTGAAGATTCCCCTGAAACCAGAGTCGCCGACGACACTCTTTATTGTGTGCTTTGAGGAACTCCTAGTTCAAAGTCACTTTGAGTCCGCTAAAAAACGTAGTTAGCTAGCTTCGCCTAATTCCCTAGTAGACAATATTATGAGGACGATGCAGGTGGAAATGTGGATCTGGATGGTGCTTTCCCAAGAACAGTGGCTTATGGTTCCGTTTGTTCTGGGATTTCCAAAAAACGCCACACCCGCTTTCGTTCTGCAGTGCAATAATAAAAATAATAATCTTAACTAAACCTCACAATGTAGAGAGAAGTGAACCAACTATTGGTTCAAACCAGACCAGGAGCCAAGAACTGCAAACTGCTATAGAGGCTGAGTTGACTCAGGTGAGGTATTACTTGAATCACCGAGTCGACTCTTGAGTTAAATCTGATGCTTCTTTCTTTGGTACTTCTGAGTTCCTTTGATCTGCATTAACCTATTCTAGTTCTTTGTGCAACATAATCCTCTATTTCTCTTTATTAATGATTGTTTCTAGGTAGCTAAAATTCACTTTGTTGTATCTCTTTATCTTCAATTTTCACTATCCCATGTTTAGTTCTATTGTTACTGAAGTTATACACCATGTACTCTGTTTTTGTTCTACTTAAAACTTTTAATTCCAAGATTGATCTCCATAATTATAGCTTTACATTTATCCCTGCTTTTTTGGTTTTTCCAACAAAATAATATCATCATCAAAAAGCAAGCTCCAAGGGTTCTGATCTCTCTCTCTTTTTTTGTTGAGTGAATAAGAAATTCACCCAATTTTTTTTTGGGATCTGATCTTAATATTTTTCATCTATATTCAGCTGAAACAAATACGGGCTCAGAGCTGCGCTTTGATGTAATTGAATTGCACTAGGGAATTCACTTCCTTACCCCCAACAGTTTTTACACTAGTCCCTACTCTAGTATACATATCTTTTAACTATCTCCAGTTTATCTCAAATCCCTAATGGCAATCTTCTAGTTAAATAGGTTGTTTTTTTTTTTTTTGGGGTGGGGGGAGGTAATTTTATCTGGAATCATTCCTTATACAAACCTATTTGGGATAGCTTGCACTACTAATAGATGTAAAGGCTTGTGAGTTGTGGTCCTTAACAATTTGATGAAAAATATATCAGTTCAGTTTTCTGACACTTCGGCGGCGATTGTTGATTCAGTAGTTGTTGCTGTTGATATAGTGTGCTTGGTCTTGGTGGATCCAAGTGAAGGTTAAGGTGGATTCCTTAGTGGAAGAATGAATTCTTTTCATGGCTTCTGGTGGATTCAAAGCCGTTGCTCAGTGCACCACTGCAGGTGGATTCAAACCCTATTACCCAAGGTTCTAGATTTCGGTTTTGATCGAAACTTGGCTAAAACTTTGCACGTTTTGGCTGGTCATTTTGGTGGTCAAATGGGCCTTTTTTTGGGCCCTAAACTTTAGGGAAACCCTAATTAGGCATTTCTAAGAATATCGGAACCTTTAGATCGTAAATAAACACACCCAAAATAGTAGTTTGGTTTTGTACCTAGGTTGGTAGTGTACGCAATACAATAACGTACTTTTGTTGTTTACTTTCTCAAATATAACCTACTCTACACATAATTTTAATATTAGAACACATAAATCAATGAAAACATAATGTAAGACTAGATCACAAAGGACCAATCCCAGGAAGGATCTGAAAATCTGGGCTGAAATAGGATAAAATTGAGAACCCACAAACTGTAGCTCAGATGGAGCTGAAACTTGGAGTAGATGAATGTCCTATATGGGTCAACAAACCGTCAAAAGATGAGACGATTCCGAAGGTTGAATTGAGAGATATGCTGTCGACATGAATTAGGAAACTTTTGACCACTCCTTTGAAACTAGTTCGGATGATCCTCAAAATTGAAATGAAGATCTCTTCAAAGATGTTAAGTATCCTTCAAAAGATGAGTCTCAATTGATGGCTGGTTGGGAAGTTCTGCTCGAGGAATGAAAAAGGAAACATTATGGAGTTCTGCAGTAGCAGCAACTACAGGCGTTGAATGGCCTCCAAACTCTGATCGAGTTCCCCTTTAGATGCACCTGAACAACCCTCAAAAAAGGGCCTAAAGCTGATCTCCTCGCTAGAATATAGGAGGGCTCGAATGGTACATCAAAACTCTAACAGGTTTGGCTCGATTTTGGCTGCAAGGCTGCCTTCTGATCTTCAATCGTTCTGATGTGATTGTAAGTCTAATAATGATCTTACAGTACTCAAAACTAAAGGGACAAAACAAAGAAGAAAAGGAATTTGATGGAGGATTAGAGAAGGATGGAAGAGAGTTAGGAATGGGGCATCTCACCCCTCAAGGCAACAACTATCTCAGCCATGAGTAAACACTCAATTTCATAAACTTCAATCTTTTTTTTTTTTTTTTTTTTTTTTAATTATGATCAATGGCTTTAAATAGCGTTACATAGCTTGGACATAAAGCAATAGCAAAAAGGAAACTAATTGACTGAAGTAAGACTTTCTAATTTGAGTCAAACTTGCTAACCAAGCTTAACCAAATTAGAATCTAACAACTAAACATAAAAAGGAAGCTAGCCTAGTTACAAATAGGAAACCAATTGGGTAACCAAAGAGAGAGGAAACTAAATTAAGCACACAAAATAGAAACTAAATCCATGAGTTTGATGGTTGCTGGCGCTCTTCTTCTTGAGATTGCTTTCCACCAAATATAGAACAGCTGTATGAATCTTTTGATGGAAAAGCTTAACGAAGTTACTGTTCACATGAACAGTAACTT
Organism: Macadamia integrifolia; assembly: GCF_013358625.1. Taxonomy (NCBI): domain Eukaryota; kingdom Viridiplantae; phylum Streptophyta; class Magnoliopsida; order Proteales; family Proteaceae; genus Macadamia; species Macadamia integrifolia. The sequence goes on from NC_056566.1 coordinate 9,349,300, forward strand.
CGTGTCAAGCTTGCTGTGTTCTGCTTTGCGAACTTGAACATAGTAGATGCAACCTAACACTTTTGGGGAGAGTCGAGATGAATCATGGCTTCATGTGTGGGTCTGGGGGTGGTGTTTCTATATATTCTTGTTTCCCTTGACAAATATGCTCTTCTAATGTTGGATATTACAGCTCAAGACATAGACACATAGAGTTTCTTGTATACGCTTAAATCCTTATGTACTACTATCCTAACAATATAAACTACTGTGCTGTATACAATCTGCCTTTGTAAATTTTTTTTTATGTTTACATGGAATATTTAATGGGAGTTTGCTTTCAATTTGTATTTCTTTTATATTTGATCTATTTATGTAGTCGGACATTTTTGGATCTATCAATTTGCTGATCAGATTTATAAATGTGTAGGGCTTGCACCATGAATGGAACAGAGGAACAACAGGAGGAAGTGGAAGATGTGGCAAGTGCTTCTAGTGATTCATTTACAGACAATGATTTGGATGAGGACGAATTATCATCTCAACATGATGAGGAATCTCATCTTGAGGCATGCTTTTTGCTCAATTTTTTTTCCTCCAATTGTTATATTGTTTTATTCAGTTACCTATTAAATGCATGTGCTTTGTATCTCTGTTTTCCTTTATTCCTATACTTGTTTCTTCTGCGATTAAAGCATTGAATGCTATTCTGGACTGTATATCTCCTTAGAGGAGGACCGAAACCTTTGTTTGTTTGTTTGTTTGTTTTTTAAATATATTTATTAGAAAATACAGTCCTTGTCGCACAATGAGTATTGAATGATGGCTTGCAGATTTTAAGGTAGAAAAAAAGTTTATTCATTGGTTTGCTGAAAGAAAGGATTGCAGAAATGAACAATGATCCCCCCCCCCTCACTTTTTTCTGTTCAAGAGTATTCCCATCCTCTTTGTTAGTGTGGAATTGTTTGTATTTTTAGGGTCGGTCTTGAAGAACAAAAAAAATAAGAGGAAATACAAAGGTTGTACTTATTATGATCTTTTAATATTATATTTTCCCTATAGAAATTTTGTAGTCCTTTATGAGGTACCGAAGTCTACTATTGATCTAGTAATCTACAGTCAAAGACTTGCATCGAGAGTAACGAAGACAGCTTCCTAGGAGTTGGGACATGTTATATGATGTGGAGCTTCTTAGCTACTTGAATTGCTTTGTGAATCGAATTCTAGGGTGATGGGTTTCTTGGTTTAGGTACCTTTGACCGATGAAGAAATAGACGAGATAATTGCTGAGTTTTTAGAAGTTGAGAGTAAGGTATTATTCTCTCCTCGTCTTATTCTATTCCTTTGATCTACTTTGCAATGGCTTTTCTTTCTCTCTCATTCTAATTTTTAGGCAGCAGAGGCGCAAGAATCACTTGAAAAGGAGTCGCTTGCACAAGTGGAGAGTGAAGTCCGGGCAGAGTTGGCTCAGACTCTTCATGGGGATGATGTTAGTATCGTCCCAAAACTTGTTGTACCTTTGCTTTTATCCCTGATTTTTGCCAATGTATTGTAATTAATCTTTTGTTGTTCTTTTGTGCATAGTTGGAGAAGGCTGTTACTGCTGAAATGAGAACTTTCATAGAACAATGGGAAGCTATGCTTGATGAACTAGAGATAGAGAGTGCCCATTTGTTGGTCTGCTTCTTTCTTCAATTTTGAGTAACAACTCCTGTTCTTGATACATGTTTGGTTCCTGATAAATGTTTCACCTACTTGCATTTTTGGCTTTTGGTTATGCTTACAAAAGGCCTTTTGGTAATCCTTGTATTGTTGCTCCAGGTTTTATTTTATTGGGTTTCTTAGCATCTGTGTCTGGTGGTTTGATCTTTGATCTTCTTGTGCCTTTGGGATTAACTTGTTAATTTCTTTTATTAGTGGAGCAAGCAACCCTCCATTGTTCGTTTTATTCATTATTGATACAAAGTAACTTTTGTTAACAAAATGAGAGATTAGACAGCTTGTCCTCTTTGTATTGGCCAGACATTGTTAAAGTTTGGTGGTTTGATTTTCTTTAATAACAGAAGGGGGTGGGGAAAGGAAAATAGCAGAAGGTGTGACCTCACAATGCAGCAGAAAAATACCCCAAAGAGGAAAGTGATTTGCAAGAGCAAGACAACAAACTCTGCCAAGGGGCTGTTGACTGGGCTGAACTGCAATAGCTAAGAATAACCCTTCTACTCCAAGTTAAGCTTAAAAAGATATTTACAATGACTCGTTTCCGCAAGCATATTGAGTAATTTTACAATTTGACTACCGCTACTAATGAGTAACGACTGTAGCCTTTGATATCTCATCTAATCTCTGCCACTACAGCCACAACTTAATATAGTACAAATGAAGGACAGTAATACCCCTGCAAAATTAAAACTTCGAGGCCATGAACAGTGTTACTTCAATATCCCGACTAGTAAATCTGAGCTAAAGATTGATCCCGAAACTAAAAAAGACAATATCAACCTGTAGTTGACTGTTGACTACTACCATGGCTGAGATCAGAAGCTCCTGCATCAGCTCTGTAACAAATCAGGATCTGAATCCAGTACCTGCTAAGTAAAAGAGAATGATGGGAAGATGATGCAGAATTGTGGTTGAATTGGGTTGACCCTTCTGGAAATTTAGACCGAGACGAATTGGGTCCAATTGGTTTTTGGGTTCAGTAGGATATTTTAAATATTTATGATTTGTTTTATTTGGGAAATATTTGTAATCTTTTATTTTGGGTAGTTATTAGACAAGTAGGGAATTTCCAATTTGAGTTCATTGTGTTTCTATTTTTGGTTACTCAAGGTTTTAGGAAGTAATTAGGAGATTTTTATTTACATTTCAGTCTTGGATTTTGATTAGGAAGTTTTTAATTTCTGTTTATTATAAATAGGCATGTAACCCTTTTTTTTTTTTTTTTTGGTGAATGAATAATTCCATCAGATTCAGGGAAAGCTTTGTCGGATCGTTACTACAAATCGATTGACCTTGATATTCAAGCCACAGACTAATGTAGACTAGGATAGGGAGTCTAACCAAACCTCAATAATTTCATTCACAGAACAAGAACAAAACTGAATTGTAATCCAAATCAGTGAAGAATAGGATCAGCAATCATTCATCAACAACCAACACAAATCGAGTCACAGATCTGGGCAGAAATTACAATCGGCCAGAATAGGGAGATTCCACCTAGCAGCCCAACCCCTGGTCAGATTACTCTCAAACTGAGGTCGATCCACTCATTCAACAGGGGCAACACTCGACCCAATCAGCAAGGCCATCATATGACTGGATCCTTAGATCAGTACAGGGACGATAGGAGTTAATCTGGGTTTCTTAAAACCAGAAAGTAAAAATAAGATCAGATCAATGCTGGCCTGTAGAACCTTGCAAAGAGCCTTGAAAAGAAGAGAAAAAAAACTTGAAGAGAGCTCTTGGACTTCACGCCGCAAAGAGTCACCGGATCAAACACCAGTCCACCACTTTGATCACACACAAAGCAAACTCCAAAGAGCAAACAGCAGCATAGCTTATTTCATTCATAAAAATCGTGGGCCGTAGTGCGAGAGCCGTCCTTTATTTATAATAATGATGGGGTTACAATAATAGAAGCTAAATAAAAGCAAGTTCTCTAGTTTCCAAATTTGGAAATAGAAACTAGGAAATAAAACTACTGGAATTAGAAACTAGCTAAAGACTGAAATTAGGAACTAATTAATGACTGAAATTAGAAACTAATTATAGAAACTAACAACCCCATCCATGCCCAGACCGTGGGCCTAAAATCTGGGCCTGGTCGACCCATACTAGCCACCATGGTTGACCCTCTTCTTCCTCGAGTAGGTCTTCAATGCTGCATCAACTCTCCCTGGCTTGAAAACATTCGTCTCTGACGAATAGGTGATGGACATGTAGTGCTCATACAAGTCGGGATCAAGTCTTTTGAAGTCATTGGATTGGATCAAAGTACAATCATTATGAGGATGACCCTTCCACTTGACAAGGAAAGTGTGATAGCCAGTGCCACGACGAGTAGTCTTGTAATTATCATCGAAGACATCTTCAATAACATCAATAGTAGACGGCTTCAGTTGCGGCAGCTCAACATTTGCTCGGTGTCTCCATCATCCGAATGTGCCCAACATAAAGGTGAAGATCAACCATATTAAACACATTGCTTATGGTCATATCATCAGGCAACTTAAGCACATAAGCATTAGGTCCTATACATTTTTGCTCTTTATAGGGACCCATCTTCCGTGGGTGGAGTTTAGTGTTAACACCAGTGTGGAACCGTTCAGGATTGATACGAATCATCACCATGTCTCGGGTTTGAACTACACATAACGCCGATGACGATCAGCTGAAGCCTTATACACCTCATTGTTACAGCAATACGTCGTTGGACGTTAGCATGCACCTCAGTAATATGGCGTAAAAACTCATTAGCCTCAATGCTAACTCCAGCTTGGGGTGGAAGTGACACAAGATCAATAGGCCGTTTAGATTGAACTCCAAGCAAGATTCATACAAAGCTGAATTTTTCAACCGCATTTCATCCATAGACTGACGGACAGACATAGGTGGTGAACAGAAGCTTGGGAAATCTGTTGAGATGTTTGGTTCGAGATTATGAGAAGACATGGCCTTCCCTCCTCGACATTGCTGAGTTTTCCTACAACAGTTCAGTGAACCGGACAACGGGTCGTACTCCTTTTGAGATCTTGCTTGACTTCCTGTGAATCTCCTGAGTATCTCTGGTGTGTAGGTTGTTCAGTGTCTAAATAACGCCTCATATATTCTTCAAAAGTAGGTTGCACTACACGAACCCTTTGTGATCCTCTCAGATTAGGGTTAGGTCTCCTGTTAGCCAACTAAGTAACTGAGTTCATAGGAGCTTCCACTTCAAATGGTACATGAGTACCATGGGTAGGCTGTTGTTGTTGGATCTCTACAGCCAACATCCTTGCACCAAGGGTTTGTTGCTTTGCTCTCATAGTTAGTTCTTCAGTCCTCATAGCTTGTAACATGCCCGTAAGAGAGTCTATGGAGGTCTTCATCTCAGCCATAGGGTTATTCTCTGCCATGCTCTGATACCACTTAATGTAGACTAGGATAGGGAGTCTAACCAAGCCTAACTGTAGGAACTTTTAATTAAAGAATACCCAATAGATCACTCAATAATTTCATTCACAGAACAAGAACAAAACTGAATTGAGTGAGCAAAGATCAGCTCTATCGATTTCAATGTTCAGCAAATCAGTGAAATAATAAATAGCAGATTAAGGGCTGAGATCAGCAACTAAGAGTCCAAATCAGTGAAGAATAGGATCAGCAATCATTCATCAACAACCAACACAAATCGAGTCACAGATATAGGCAGAAATTGCAATTGGCCAGAATAGGGCGATTCCACCTAGCAGCCCAACCCCTGGTCAGATTACTCTCAAACTGAGGTCGATCCACTCATTCAACAGGGGCAACACTTGACCCAAACAGCAAGGCCATCAGATGACTGGATCCTTAGATCAGTTCAGGGGCGGTACGGTAGGAGTTAATCTGGGTTTTTTGAAACCAGAAAGTAAAAAATAAGATCAGATCAATACCTGGCCTGTAGAACCTTGAAAAGAAGAGAAAGAAAACTTGAAGAGTCCTCTTGGACTTCACGCCGCAAAGAGTCACCGTATCAAACACCAGTCCACCACTTTGATCACACACAAAGCAAACTCCAAAGAGCAAACAGCAGCATAGCTTATTTCATTCATAAAAATCGTGGGCTGTAGTGTGAGTGCCCTCCTTTATTTATAATAACGATGGGGCTACAATAACAGAAGCTAAATAAAAGCAAGTTCTCTAGTTTCCAAATCTGGAAATAGAAACTAGGAAATACAAATACTGGAATTAGAAACTAGCTAAAGACTGAAATTAGGAACTAATTAATGACTGAAATTAGAAACTAATTTTAGAAACTAACTACCCCATCCATGCCCAAACAGTGGGCCTAAAATCTGGGCCTGGTTGACCCATACTAGCCACAATGGTCGACCCTCTTCTTCCTCCTTGAGTAGGTCTTCAATGCTGCATCACAGACTCATTGTTCTAAGGCGATTCATACCCTGGATCCCTTCTCCCAATTGATTCATCTGTCGCGAGTTATAAACTCAGATTCAGTTCTGGAACTCCTTTCATCGCCAGGTTCATGTTGCAGATTTTTTCCTGAGATTATTGTTTCATCTTCTGACCTGATGTTTGTTGGAATCAATAAGGTTTTGAAGTAAGATTCTTCGACTGAAATTTCATGGGAATCTGATTAGTTGTGTAGGAGAAAACTCACCAGGTTTGAAACTGGTTTTTGCACCTCATTTTGTGCACAAGGTTGAAGACGCTGTTGATTTTCCTTCTTTTATTAGATTTTATTAATTCCTTTTAATCCCTCTTTCTATTATGCCCCCATCTTTACCTTTTATTTCCTCTTCTTTCAAGGATACCAACCCCACTAATATGTTGTAGTCCATTCACTTGAATTCCATTTAATTACAAGTCTGCCACCCTATCATTAGCTTCAAATTATTTACTGTTTTGGCAATAGTTCTCTTGATTTGAGTTATGTGACACTTGGACAGGCCCATTAGCTATCCGAGTCGGATTTCGAACCAAGGATCCGCATCAGAGAAGAGTTTGTGCTGGACCATGATAGATTCATCTTGTTTGTCTATTGTGGCTATCATCCTTTATTTATAATAACAAGCCAAATAGATTCGTAGTAGGAGTATACAGGGGACAAGACTAAGATTGGCTAAGACTAATTACAAAGGAATAAGTAGATTAAAAGAGGCACAAACATACCTAATGATGTAGGTAAGGGGGTCAATTGAACCTGCTTTGGGGTCCCTTTCAGACCTGGTTTGGGACCAGGCTTGCCATCGAATCAGGCCATACCTGGCCCAGATCTGGCCCTGGTTTGGTCCATTGAGTCAACCCAGATTTGGGGCAAAATTTTGGTTTCCATTCTTGGTCCCTCAGTCCAGCACAGTAAAGCACCATCACCCATCAAGCAGCATCTTTTCTCCTTCAGATTTTGTTCAATGAAGATCTTATAGAAGTCCATCCAGCTGTCCCTTAATGTGGAGGAAAGAAGCTTCAAGAAGAGTGGCCAACAGTCCCATCGAATTCAGCAAGTAGCTTAGGTTTAATTTCCTTTTTTTTGTTTGACGAGTTAGTTTCTATTTTCGTTTCTTAGGTTGGTTTCTATTTTTACACTTGCTTGGTCAACGAGTAGTTTTCTGTTACGAAAGTCAATTAGTTTCTATTCTCAGGTTAGTATCCTTTTTAGTTACTTTCTTATTGTAAGTTGAATTGACTCCTATATATATGTAGCTGCTGCAACCAATTGGAATTAATGAAGAATTGAAGATTGAATTTGAGTGTTAACCTATGGCTGGGATAGCTGAAAATTTGAGAGGGTGAAATGCCTAAACTTGAGGGGTGAGATACGCAACCCAATCACCATTCTTCCCCCCCTTCTCAACCCCTCCATTGATTCCTATTCTATTTCCTTATTTTCCCTTTATGCTACTACTGAGAGAGAGTGAGTTGGGAGTTGTTTGAAGCCTACTAGAAGGCCAGAAGCACATCTAGAATTCCAGATTGAAACCCAGCAAAGCAGACCGGAATCATTGTCAGGGTTTTGGCAAGGTGATCGATTCCCGTTAGATCTCCCCAACTACAGTCCTACATCAAGGGACCTTTTAGGGTTTTATTCCCTGACCCAGGAGGCGCCTTCGACCAGAACCACAGGACCATCCAAGGCCTGCTGAAGCAACCGCAAGGTTTCTCCCTTGTGCCATCAAAACCCTAATCTGGCCAGGTTGGTTTGCTGATTGCTTGTCTGCCTACTGATATGCTTCCAGCCATATTTTTGGGTCTATTAAGGACCTTATTAGTTGTGCTAAGAGCCTAAGACCTGGTTTGAAGTCCAACAAAGCCAGCTTGTGTGAGTTCTCTATTCATCACTAGTTCGACCCTAATTTCAGACTGTAAGAATCAGTTTTTGGTTCCTTGATCTGTAATTCAGATCCGAGTGTTGGTTTGGAGTGCTGAATCAACTAGGGTTGTTTATCTTGTGTAAAACACCTTACATCACGAGCTCTACTGCCAAAACTTTTTTTTTTTTTGGATGAATAGAATATATATAAAACAGGAGAAAGACGGGGGAAGGATATACAAACCAGAAAGGCCTAATGATACACCCTATTGGGCAGGGGGAGGGAGAACAAAATAGTCTAAGATAAGCCCCAAGAAACAACAATGTGCCTGTTCTTGGGGAGTCCACAACAGTCCTTCGGGGGAGGGAGAAGTTTGGATGAGACATCAAAGTAGATGGCCTTCCAAATCTTATCGAAATATCTAGAGTTGGAGGTCCATCTACGTAGGTTGTGCTCCATCCAAATATAGGTGATAGCTGCGCCAAACGCTAGCTTACCAACAGTGTCACGCATAGATTTACCAGAAAAGGTCATATCTATTCAAATCCATTCTCTTTGAAGGGGGAGGGGAATTCTCTGAGCAGGCCAGCATTTGGCGAGAACAAGCTTCCAAATACGGAGAAGGGGCAGCCAAAGAAAAGATGGTCGATATTTTCAATACCATTTCAGCGGAGGCAGCAAGCAGGGGATACAGGAATGTGGCGATATATGAGGAAGGATTGGATAGGGAGGTAGTTGGAGAGGGCTCTCCAGACAATAAGGAAATGATTAGGGATGTGAGCTCGGAACCATATAACATTGTGCCAGGGGATGGAGGGGTTAGGGGATCTAGAGTGGTTCCAAGCCGAAGAGGAGGAGAAGCATCACGAGGGGTAGGGGACCAAATGATTTGATCGGCAATAGAAGAAGAGGGAGGAATGGAATTGAGGGATTGCCAAGAGTGAATGTTGATAGGGTTCCAGGATCCATTGGAGATAATTGTGGAGACAGTGGAAGATATAGGGAGACCGGAGGAATAGACCGATTTATGGTCCACAATCAGGGATAGCACTTTAGCTAGGTGCCTATTATCGAGCCAGAATGAAGTATTCATACGATTGCCAATTAGAGATTTGATGGCAGTCAAGGCTTGGGGTCTAGCAAGAAGGATCTTCCGCTAAACCCAAGGGGAGTTGGTTTGATGCTACAAGTCCAGAGGGTGTCATTGCGAAGAAGGGTAGAGTAGACCCAAGGCACCCAAATGCTTGGATGTTTGGATGCCACCTTCCAGGACAGCTTGATGATGGCAACAGAGACCAATGAGCTCAAGAAGACGTGCTTTGGAGGAATCAGAGGCACCATCTAGAAATAGAAGAGACTTGAGCAGATTTATGTGAAGGGCAGAGAGGGACTCGAAGAGATCGAGAGAGGACATGTGGTAGGAATGGAGCCCTCATCAGCTTTGTGGAAAATCATTAGGCCATTGCAAAAGCTAAGTGGGTTAGATTAGAAGCTTTGCATTTGGGAATGGGAGAAATGAGGAGGTTATCAGTGTGGGATTGGAAGGATGTGGAGATGACCTCCAGAGCAAGGCAGAAGAGCAAGAGGGAGAGGGGACATCCTTGACGGATGCCAACAAAAGAGGAGAAGAACCTTACAAGAGAGCCATTCACAAAAACAGAGAGCTTGGGGGGGAGATGCAAGCATGGATCCAATTGACAGAGTAGGGAGGAAGTCATGGAGAGGAGGACTCTAGAGATGAAGTCCCATCTGATAGAGTCAAAAGCCTTGTGGATGTCAATCTTTTGCAGGGGAATGTGATTTCTTATCAAAACCACATACATTCTCATTAGAGAGAATGATGTTGTTGGATATGCTGCGACCAACAATGAAGGCATATTGGTTGGCACTGATGAGAGAATCGATGACTACTTGGATGCGATTGGCCAGGACTTGAGCTATGAACTTGTACAAGGGGTTGGACAAGGATCTATGCCTATAATCTACCAAGGAGGAGGGGCCGTCTTTCTTGAGGATGGGACAGAAGAATGTGTGGTTGATGCAAAGGACTTGGGAAGGGTTGAAGAAGAAGCTTTTAATGGCTTTGATGAGATCCTCAGCAATGATATGCCAGCAAGAGGTGAAAAACCTATGCTGAAACTATTAGGGCCAGGAGCTTTGCTAGGCTTGTGGGATTGGATTGCCGCAAGGATTTCCTGGTAGGGAAGGGATAAGATGGGTGGGGATGAATTTGTTAATAAAGAGAGGGGAGAGGGGAGAGGGGAGCGGAAGAGGAAGGAGGGGGCAGAAGATACCCTTGAAATAGGACTCACGTTCCACTTTAATATCGGTAGGGTTTCTCAAGGTGGAACCATTGCTATTCAAAAGAAGGGGAATGGAGTTGGAGTTGGTTCTGGCTTTGAGGGATTTATGGAACTCGGAAGAGTTTGGATCCCAATGGTCAAGCCATTTGATGTGGGATTTTTTTGCTTGAGAAAACTTTCTTCCTGAGACAGGAGAGAAGCCAGCTCCAGGGAGGTCTCTTTCTCTTCCAGGGTCAAGGAAGGATTGAGGAGATCGGATTCAAGCTTGGACCTACAGTTAGAGACATTGGTAGAGATGATACCAAAACTGGAGACATTCCAGTCCTTGAGGACAAGCTTGACATTCTTGAGCTTATGGGCAAAAGAAATAAGATGAGAGTGGTAAGAGGGAACATGGATTTGCCACGCAGATTTGACAAGTAGGAAGCTAGGGTGGGAGGACCATACGTCAAAGAATTTGAAGGGTTTGGAGCCAAAGTGATGAGAGGGTGGATGAACTGGGAGATGGGGTTGTGATAAGAAATGCTAGGTGGATTGAAGGTAGCGTGGGAGGAGGGGAAGGAAGTGAGCCAAGATTCATTAACTGAGATTTGATCGAGCTTACAAGCGATGCGGTTAGAACTAGATCTTTTGTTATGCCAAGAAAACTTGATGCCTGACCATCTAAGGTCATCAAGACTAGAGTCGTCAATACAAGAGTTAAAGGCTTTACTAGAGGAGGGTTCGATGCTAGATCCACCACTCTTTTTGTGGGCATTACAGACCACATTGAAACATAGTTTTTAAGGAGCTGGTAAGGCGACGCCTTAGCAGCGCCTTGGCGCTGATGCGGTCTAGAGATGGTAAGGCAGTGCTCCGCCTTATGTGAAGTGGCGCCTTATGGGTTTTTTTTTTAAGATTCCAAATATAGATTTTTTATTGGTAGGTGTATGGTTTTGTTAACACTTGAGATGTATGGGATCAACTTTACTCCATCAAAAATAACCAAAACAAACAAAACAAAAACACGATTCACAAACAGGGTTTGGATTTTGTCAAGGGTTTTAAGAAAGGGCTTTGAGAAGGAGTAGAAATATAGTGGATGACCTTAGGACTTAGGCACTCATTTTGGCATCATAGAGGTAAGTATAATAAATACTTGTATTTTTTATGTTTTTTTTTCTTTATATTTATAATTTTGTTTCATAATTATGTATTTATATTATATGTTAATATATTATGATGATTAATGATTGATGATTGATGATTGATGAAGATGAACTTAGTTTATTCACTTTATTGATTTGTTTTCTTGATGAATATCTTACATTGGTATGAATATGAACATTTAATATTTATTTAACATATGTGTAATAGGATTGAAGTAGGATTTGAGCCAAATAGATTGGTTTTATAAAAAAATTACACAGGAACGCTGTAGTCGATAAGGCGACGCTTTATGCCCGCCTTATCACTAAGGCGCTCTGAAAGACCCTCAAACGCCTCCATCGCCTTACCGCCTAAAAAACTATGCATTGAAATCGTATCCCAACCCCAAGGCTGGGAACCAACAAGGGGAGCAAGCAGTCGGAGGTCATCCTAGAGGTGGATTCGATTCATGGATCTATTGTGACTGTAAATGGCAGTGAAGAAGGAAGGGATATCATTAGAAGGATTAGAGATAAAGAGGTAAATGGATTGAGCGGAGGAAGAGATTTTAGTGGTGTCGCACAGGATCCATATTCTCCCAAGAAGATTGAAGGAGTAAATTGAGAGGAAGGACCAAGATGGGGCAATAGATGAAGCTATGTGCGCAGCATTGGCCTCAGGCACTCTGGTCTCTAAGAGACAACAAAGTACGGACTAGGAGAACTTGATGCTAGTGCAGATCTCAAATTGTTTAGCTAAGGAATTGAGACCACGAACATTCTAGATGGTCCAACAATTCATAAGGGAGGATGGTGGGTGCACGACTGCCTTAGAGAGGCTGAGGATGGGGAAGGAGGACCGGGAGGTTGGTTGGCTTTGGTGGTGTCTTGCGATGGGGAATTAGAAGGGGAGAGAAGGCAGGGGAGAGGTGATGGTGCTCAAATGGAAGGAAGGGGGACCTGCCAGAGAAGGGGGGAGCTGCTGTAGATGGTAGAAGAGGTGCCCCCAGAGGTTGGAGAAGGCGTGGCAACAGGTTGCCTTAGCTGGTGGAGCGAGGCAATGTAAGTATGTCCAATGCTGTAAGCAGGAATTGGCACTAAAAATGACCCGGTAATGCGAATTTGTAGGGAGCAGCAACGTCGAGCGAGGCAGAGTTCGAGACCAAGGTGGTAGTTGGAGACGACGTGGCATGGGGTTGACGGGGAGAAGCTTGCTGGTGGTGACGGAGACATGGGAACGGGGCCCTATGCCTGATGATGTTGGAAGAGTAGCACATGGGTAGAAGACAGATCAGCAAAGCCCTGCCCCAGTAAGGGAGCGGCTAGGGGGCCATAGGAGCTTAAGAAGGCATGTCAGAGGCTTCCAGATGCGATATAGCTGAGATGCAGGGGCTAGTGGTCCTGATGGGGGAAGAAGAGGCAGCAAATTGGTCCACTAGGGAACCAGTTTCAGGCGGCAACAGAGAGAGCATGGCGGGGGCACACAATGTTGAAGGCGACGTGGCAGGAGCGATAGTCGATAGGCAGCTATCAAGGCGAGAAGACATCAATGTAGGGGTCTGCAGAGGATTGGGGCAGGCCAGCGAAGGAGAGCTGGTGGAGAGATAAGCGGGTTGGGGAGAAGGGTCCACAGGTTGCTGGATAGAGGAGTTGGGTCGTAGCGGGGGCAGAGACCTGTTGGTGGACTTCTGTAGGTGATGTGTTGAAGATTGATTTGAGTGGGTGGATAAGTATGTGGGCTTTGGAGAGTGGTGGGTTGGGGGTTGATGGGTTGAAAAGGAGATAGAGCCATGTGGGCCAACGAGGATTGAAGGGCTGGACCAAGCGAATGGAGGGGCGACAAAAGAGGAGTCAAATTATGTTGAGATAGATGATGGGCTGAAGGAATGTTAAAAGGCTTAGTGTGGCTTAGAAGAGGATAGTGGGTGGGAGAAGTAGGGATGGAGGGTAAAAGAGGAAGAACATTTGAAGGGATAGGTAATAAAGAAGGGAGAGTTGAAGGACAAGGGAGGTTAGAGTTACGAGAAAGGAGGGGAGAGTGAAAAGGTATCTCAAAATCGGCAGTAGCAGAGGTTAGAGGATAGAGTCCGAACAACCGACAAAAAGGGAAAGGTGGGTACAATGATCAGGGCTAGGCAACAACGATAGGTAGGAGCCGAAAGTGGCAGGGCAACGATTTTCCTGGGAACTAGTAGCCTTTAGGGCCTTGCCATCTTGACGGTGAATTGACGGGCCAATGGAAGGAGCAGAGCCCTTCGTACGATGCCCATTATGGGAGGCAGAAGCTTGCTGACGATTCTTTTGGCAGTGAATTCTGCTCCATCTCCGGCCCCGGCTATGATTTTGGCAAACGAAAAAGTTTATATGAGGAGGGGGGTACAGTGAAATGGCATGGTCGGTGGTGTCGGGGCTGGGATGGTTTGACGGATTAACAGAGGTGGAAGGGGGGATGGAGGAAGGAAAAAATGGTTGGTAAAGGAGGTAGGATTGTGAGGGGTGATGGAGGGGAAGGGAGTGGGATGGTGGAGGGTTGGGTAGAATTGTTTTTAGGGATATCCATAATCTTGTCGGGTTTCGGGGGGTTGGAGCTTTAGGCAACCTTGAGAATGGTGACCCAAAGAATTTGCAGTTGGAGCAGTGCGGAGGAGCCTAATCGTAGTTGAGTTCTTGATGAAAAGACACCCCTTCATCATTCCATGAGAAGTACTGAGGTGGGAGGTCTTTCAGCTGAAACTTCCAACTCAAATTCTAGCATAAGATGGGCGTTGCATTCTTCTGGTTCTTAAGTCAATGAAGAGATGAGTACCGATCACCATAGTTGTCACGACGTCATGGCGATCCAAGGTGGTGGAGGGGTGGCTAATCGATTTGGTGATGAATCGCCCGTTATGGCATTGCCATGGCGGTCAAATCGCCCATGTGTTATTTTTTATTTTTCCTATTTTCTAAAATTATTTAGTATGGTACAGTCTTGCAATATATACCCTATAACATAAATAAATCAACATTAAGCATCATCAAATCATCAAAAATCAATATAGCCACATCAAGACATCAAAAATCAACATGAATTATTGACATAAAAAATTAACACATACGTTAAGTCATAGAAAATCAACTTATTAGCAGGATTTAATGTGTGACTGACTCCTTGAAAAAGGACAGGGACCTGCAACATGTTATTCAAGAATCAATCACGAAAGGACAAGTGCATTTTTTATCAGCAGAAGCACGAAAGAAAAGGACAAGTGCATTTTTAATCTGGTAATGATTTGAAATCAGGTTCCTTCAAATCCGAAAGAAAACTTAAAGATATATATATTTTTTTGGTTGTTAACCATTATTGATTATTGAAGACTTGTAGTTACAATCTTGCAGAGTTGAAGAAGAAGACTGAAGAAGAAGGTGGAGACGAAGAAGATCGTAGATGAAGAAGAGGAAGAACAGTCGGGGGAAGAAGAAGAAGAATAAAAGGAGTAGAGCCGTAAAGACTTACCTGGCCTGTTGGAAAATGAGGATGCCATGACCTGTGATCTGTCGGAGCCATATAACTACTTGTCGGAGAGTAACGAGAATTATCAGAGCCAGCAACAAAGAGCGATTTCACTTTCACTATTGAGGGTTCATAGTCGAGGTCTCAAGGGTTTCACATTTCACAGTTGAGAGTCGAAGACTCGAGAGGATAAGGAATGAGGATTTTGGGATTTTACACTTGTTCACATGTAGTGGTGTGTATGAAAGCATAATTCACCTGCCACTAATTTGCTAATAACAATATAAAAAAGAGAATCAAGGTTAATAACTTTAAAAAAAAAAGTGTGTACAAAAAACAAACATTATGTACTCTAATCGTGATATGGCGTCCATGGCGCCGATTTGGCGATGCCAATCTTCATATGGCGCACGCCAGTTGTGACTCAAGCAAATCAGTGGACCGATTTGCTACTAATTTTCCGCCGGGATGCCAAATAGGCGCCTAGGCAACGCCTTGGCCACACTATGACAACTATGCTGATCACAGACCCTATCAAGTTGAGCATGTTGGAGAGTAATCCACAGAGGTATGGAGGGAATGGTCTTCTCTGGGGAAAGGAGAAGGATCGAGGCAAGAGGATCGGGTTTTGGAGGGTGGATAGGATGAAGTGTGAGAGGGGGAGGGAGAGTCTAGGGGAGTGGGTAGAGGAGGTTGCTCATGAAAGAGGTCGAAGTTGGGGTGGAGGTGGAGGCCATGACCATCAAGCAACCAGGGGAAGGAAGGGACGAGGGGGTGGTTGGAAGTTCTAGTGGAGCAGGTCACTGGAAAGGGGGGAGGGAGGAGCTCAGGTCATCTTAGGAATGGGCGAGCACAAGTTTTCCTCACATAGATTCATGATTCATCTACTGCCAAACTTTACTTCTCCTGAATTGAGGGGGAGATTGAAATTCAACCTTTTCGTTAAATGTTCTGGTAGTGTTGTGCTAAAGCAAGCAGTTGAATGTTTGACTGATGCTTTGTGTGGCACAATCTCAATGTCTTGATTGAGGAATGAGTTATCTGTGGCTTTTTCATAATTTTGCCTTACGAACAATTTCTAATGTCTTATCTCTGTTGATTTGGAAAATTGTTTTTCTTATTTATCTATAGAATTAAGAAAAATACCTTGACCAATTGGGAAGTTAAAGATAAAGAAAGACAAAACATGCATTTAGCGTTTATATAATTATACAGAGACTTTAGTTTTTTCTTCCCCCTACAATCAGTCCTTACACTGCTTATTCCTTGGGGATCCCAAGATTGGCCAAGGTTAGCTCTATCATTCGGGATGGTGCTTGGATCCCTTCTCCTTCCAACTTCCCCCTCATTGAGGTCGTCTGGGCTGATCTTCCCCGCCTTTCTTCCATTTGTTAGGACAAATTATCCTCGACTGCCTCATCCTCAGGCATCTTCTCTTCCTCCTTTTCTTGGAACTTCATTCGTCCTTCTGCCCCTCTTGCGCCTTGGTGCAAAATCATATAGTTCAAAGGCCATATTTCCCGCCACAGCTTCACTGCTTTGCGTGCTGCCTCTGAGTGCCTCCCCACCCAATTCTTCTCTTGCCCCTTCTCTTTTGCCATCTAGAAGAAACCTCTCCCACTGCTGGCTTACTAGAAGATCCATCCTCCGCTTTAGCGGAGAATGGATCTGGGTTGACATGACCTACTCGGGCCCCTCCATTTGCGACACCGCCGGCAAGGTTTCTTTTTGTGCCACCATCACCCACCTTTGGATGGAGCGTAACCTTTGTAGATGGACGTCCAACTCTCGCTCCTATGATCAGATTTGGACTGCCATCTATTTTGTTGTTATCTCCAAATTTGCCTCCGAACCCTATGCCCGTCAGGAACATTCCAAGGAATAGACTCATTGTTGTTGCCTGGGGTCTCTCCTCCTCCGCTTTATCCCCCCCCCCCCTTGTATATTCTTTTCTCTTTTATTTCTCTTTTATGCATTTATTATTCGTCATTTTTTTTCCCCTCTCTAGTTAACCTTCTCAATGGTATAATTTTCCTCTTAATGGGGTGATTGGACATGCATTGCCAAATAGCATGTTATTGGATTACAATCTGCTTTGGCATGAGAAAACCTTTGTGCTACTTGTTTACTTGATTATTCGATTATACTTATGAATCATGATAGATATTGGATTTCAGCATGTGAGTTTGGACCATTCTTCATTTTCTCTATTCAGGAACAACTTGATGGAGCTGATGTTGACCTTTCGATGCTCTATAAAGCTATTGAAAGTCAGGCTCCTAATGTTTGTTGCACTGAAGCTTGGAAGAAAAGGGTGCACTGGGCAGGATCTCAGGTAACAAGTGAAATTAATGAATTAATGTCAGATGCAGAGAAATATCTACAAACTCACCAACCTGTAAGGAGGTATGCTTTCTGCTCTTTAGCTCTGTTATTTGGAATCGACACTACTTAGAGTAGAGCACTTATGTTGGCATATTGATTGGACCAGAAAACGCGGCAAATTGAAAGAGGAAGGTGCGAGCGGGTTTCTGTGGAAAAAAATTGCTAATGAAAACAACGTAGATGCTGTACCGGAAGATTCAGATGATGAGTGGGAATCTTTCTACAGGACTATTAAATCTCGTAAAGCCTCTGTGTCAGATGATACTTCATTTGGTAGCAAACATTGGGCTGCCGTTTATTTGGCTGAAACACCAAAGGAAGCTGCAAGCTTGGGGCTCAAGTTGCCTGGAGTTGATGAGGTGCTTAATCAGGCTTCAAAATGTTGATTAAATAGCTGATTATATGTTAATTCATTTCTCTTTAGGTGCAAGTATGTTGGACCTAGGGGACTGCAATTAGTATCTGCTGTTATGGCAAGTTGGTGCATTTGCTTGCACCCTGTCTGGCTGAAAACAGCTTTGTTTTTCAAAGTCAATCATGAGAATTTTTTCAAGGGAAAGAACCATTCAAGTAAAATAAAGTAGAGAATAGTATGCCGAAGTTTGTTCGCATATGTTGTGGAATGTTTTTGTCTAATGAAACCTGTGAGATCGTTATGTCTTGGTGGCTTTGTTGGGTTCCTGTGGGCATTTTTGTGGCGTTTGGTCAACAGCTGATTTTATGGTCTTATGGAAAGAGAGGAATTGTGTTACTTCTTAGAATGTTCTCTTGTCTGCTCTATCTGGGGTAATCTTCTTTTAAATTTTGGACTGGTCCTCTGTTTTGGAGGATTTTCATGTGTGTGCAGTGATCTTATGGGGATTATAAATGGTTGCAATTTTTTGTATCTTGGGAGTTTCTTTTCTCCTACTTTGTGTAGTTTCTTCTGGAATCAGTAGATTTTCCTTTCCCTACTTCATTTTTCTTAAAATGGGATAACAATGTGAAATCTGCCGGCATGTCACACACCCACACACACACACACATGTTTCTTTGGAGTTGAGATGCAGGTTGTTACCTTCTTTGTCTATAGGTCTCGCTATATCTTTATTGTTCGTTTTCGTATTACAATTTGTTGTGGTATACTTGCAAAACAAATGTTCTCAGAAACCCCTTTTATTTTTTTTTCAGGTGGAGGAGATAGATGATGTTGAGGTGAATTCAAGTAATCCTTTTTATGCGGCTGCCATAGCAAATGAACAAGAAATAGTTCTTTCTGAAGAACAAAAGAAGAACATCAGGAAGGTTTGTCAATGTCATTGTACTTGGATTAGGCACTCTGTTGTAACTATCTACAAGTTCAATTGGTCTGTGGGTGTTTATATCTATCTATATCTATGGTTGTGTGTGGACACTGGTGCATGCTTTATATCCTCTTTCATCTATGTACCCTCAGTTAGTGGTTCTGTGGGTATTCCATCTGTTGTTCTGGTTCTGTGGGTGGCTGTAGCCTGTAGGTATGTGTTTCTGGAGGTGGCTGCATCTCCTGTTATTATCTGTAACTAGATCAGAAAATCCAAACCTTTCCAAAACTTATGGTAAAGTCCCATTCCAATCTGTCGTAGGTTTTCAACCAAGGGTCTAAATCTTGGCTTTGAGGCTGGTTTCGATCAGGCCCCGAAATCGGGACATACCAGATCTCGTTTCGAGGTTTCGACATTGGGTTTTGACCTTGGGGCGTTTCAACCCTAGGTTTCATTTTGGCCAGGCCCGAAATTGAGAGTCTGAGGAAACTTGGATATTTCAGTAAACTTGGTTCCTTCCTTCAGCATGTCTGATTTTATGATAACATTGTAGCTGAACACCTTTCTATCTAGACCCAGCAATGACTTATGGGCCCTTTTTTTTTAAATTATTAATATTCGGGATTTGATGATATTTCCTTCCTCTTCTGAGATGATCTTAGGGATTTATCTACTAGGAAAAGATGATCTTAGGCTTTTAAGGAGGAGAAATTGGGAAAGGAGTAAAAAACTAGTTACTATTTTTTGGATGAATACAAATTCATTACCAAAGGGGAAACAAGGGCCCCCCCAAAGGGAAGAGAAATTACAAGACGCAAAACAACATATACAAAATACTAGTTCAGACCTGCGTTAGAATGAGTGGGGGGATTCCAAGATTCGAGAGTTAGCCTATTTTTAGGAGAATCAACACATTTAGAGGGGGCCACAGACAATTTGCTTCTAACTTAATAAAGGATGGAGTTCCAAATCTGCTGATAGGATATAGAGTCAGAAGGCCATCTTCTTAGATTTCGTTCCAACCAATTATGATGAATATAAGCGTCAAATGTTAATTTTGATGATTTGATGGGCTAAGTGTTGATTTTTGATGATACAAATTGTATGTAGCATACTAAATAATGTTAGAAAAGAGGGCAAATAAAAAATAACATTTGGTCGCCTTATAAGCCTTGTTCGCGTTAAGGCGGGCGGCATGTCACCTAAACGCTTAGGCAGCCCTCCAACGCCTTGGTTTGCCTTGGCGCCATGACAACCATGATATAATGTAACCACGATACCGTTTTTTAGATTTGAAGAATGAGATAGTGAAGTGTTTGTGAGTGCCTATGTGGGCAAGTGGTGATTATACGATTTGGTTTCCCGACATTTAGAGAAATATTCTTATTCTATAATAAGTCTGACTGGTTAAATGATTTTATTTTTGCATAAGACATTTTGTATTAGGTAGAGCACAAAACCAGTTTTCCAACAAGTCTAAAAAGATTACTTAAATCTGAGTTTTAATGACCAAGTTATGTTCTGGTCAAATTTTTTTTTTATCTGAATAATAAATATACACGCCTCGAAAAAGGGGGAGGGAGAATAAAAAGAAAACAAGACAAAAGGCACACAGATCTCGGATTGGATCCGGGGCCTGATTATAGAGCTAGGAAGTTCCTAAGAAGCAACAATGTGACAATTTTTAGGGAAGGGGCACAAGTTGAATGAACTTTTGCAATATTGGCTTTGACATCAAAGGTGATGGAACTCCAAATCTTTCCAACCGGCCAAGAGTTGGAGTTCCATTTCCTATGATTTCTCTCCTTCCATTTTTGGTTGATAGTTGCATAAAAAGTGAGCTTGCCCACAAGGTCACAAATGGTCTTCCCATGGAACGTCATATCCATCCAGATCCACTCCCTTTGGAAAGAAAGGGTTCTTCTATTAGTCGGTCAACATTTTGAGAGGACCATTTTCCAAATAGAGGAAGAGACAGGGCAAACGAAGTATAGGTGATCAATATCTTCGGGCTCTGAGCCGTATAGGTAGCATACTGGGGAAACTGAGATCCGTCTCTGGATAAGGAAGGCTTGCGTGGGGAGGCATTTTGTGAATAATCTCCAAGTCGTGAAGCTTTGCCTAGGAATATGATGGCTGAACTAGATGAGCTTGTGCCATGGGGAGGGGGGGGGGGCGTGGTTTCTGATGAAGTCCCAAGCAGCCTTGGCACTGAAGAGACCATTTGGGGGACCATGCTAGAGAATACTATCATTCCTCCTTTGGCCTGCTGAAGGAATGCCAGGCAAAAAATTCCATATGTTAGCAATCTGATCAGAAACTGGGGGAGGGGGGTCCTATGAACCCGAGGATAATATATTAGCAACCATGGCATCCTGGGGAGCCTCGAACTAGAGATGGAGCGGTCACTTAGAATATGAGAAAGGAGCCCCTTTGAGTGCTAAGGATCAAGCCAAAGGAAGGTGGAGGAGTCGTCTCCAATGCAATAAGAGATAGCTCTAGAGGCAATAGGTCTGAAGGATATGATCTTGCGCCACACCCACGATGCGTCTGAAGGGGCACGCACCGTCCAAATGGTATCCAACTTGAGCAGATTTGAATACACGGAATCCACCCAAATGTTTTTCCGCTTGGTAATAACTTTCCAAATCAACTTCAGAGCACTAGCAGAGTTAACATCCTTGATTCGTCTCAATCCCAGACCCCCTTCCTTGATGGAGAGGCAAATAGCAGCCCAGCTTAGAGGACGGAGGAACCGAGCGGACTCACACCCTTTCTAGAGGAAGGAGGCAAACATGGATTCCAACCTAGATATTATGGATTTAGGCAACCCATAGATCCCAAACCAATAAATGTAAGATGCTTGGAGGACTGAATCTAATAAGCTCTAATTGACCGGCAAACGAGAGAAGCTTTGCTTTCCATAACTGAAGACGTTACCTGATCAAATCCAACATAGGAGTGCAGTGGTGGGCGGTGAGCCGTGCAGGAATTAGGCGCAGCCCCATATACTTAACTGGATGAATTCCCAAGGCAAAGCCAGTCTTCTCAAGGAAGGATGCTTTCATGACATCCGAAATTCTAGCCAAGAAGATGAGAGATTTCTTGTGGTTGATGCAAAGGCCAGACAACATAGCAAATTGGTATAGGCAATACATTATGGAGTCTGGGGAGTGGCCATCTGCTTTGGAGAAGATCATCAAATCATCAGCAAAAGCAAGGTGGGTTAAAGAGATGGCCTTGCACTTTGGGATGGGAGTAATAAAATTCTGGTCCGATGCAGATTGCAAGCTTCTAAAGAGGACTTCCATTGCTAGACAGAAAATATAGGGGAGAAAGAGGACAACCTTGCCTCAACCCAGCAGATGAGGAGAAGAAGCCGACCGGACTACCATTAACCAAAACTGAGAACTGGGGGGAGGCACTGCAGTGATAGATCCAGTTTGAGAAGGTAGGCGGGAAGCCCATCTTTCTGAGAACTGAAATAATGAAATCCCATCTTAGGCTATCAAAGCTTTGTGAATGTTAATCTTCATAAGGGCAGCAGGGGGATGGCTTTTCCTGTCAAATCCTCTAACAATCTCATGACAAAGAAGGATGTTATCCCTGATGCTTCTTCCAGGAATGAGGGTAGCTGGTTATCACAAACCAGTGAGTCGTCCACTTTTTGGAGGCGATTTGCAAGGATCTTTGCAATGAACTTCTACAGGAGGTTGCAAAGGGGGGATTGGCCTGAAGTCATTCATAGAGTCCGCGCCTTCTTTCTTGGGAATGAGGCAGAGGAAAGTGTCGCTGATGCCCTTAACCTGACCCAGGTTGAAGAAAAAGCTTTTAAAAGCTTTGATTAAGTCCTCTTTGATCATGTTCGAAGCTCAACTGAAGAATCCCATGCTGAACCCATCAAAACCTGGAGCTCTGTTGGCTTTATGGGACAAGATAGCAACTGAAATCTCCTCATCCGATGGAATAGTCCAACGCATTTGGGCCACATTCTCCGGAATAAATTTGTTGATTAGACCATCAGGGATGGGGGCAACCGGTTAGATAAAGCTGAATCTGAATAGAAGTGAGTTTATTTCTATAATCTGTAACAAGGGAAGAAATGTTCCCAAAGGAGTTGCATTCCAAATCTAGAGGGCTTCTTTGACATTTATGAGCTTCCTAGAAAAAGCAATAAGGGGGGTGGCAAAAGCTTGGACAGGCTTGAGCCATGCACTTTGAACAGTTGGGAGAAACTCTGGGTGAGAGGACCACATGTCAAAGAATTTAAAGGGTTTGGGGCCGAAGGAGGTATATGGATGGATTAGGAATTTGGGGTTGTGGTCAGAGGTGGCGGGGGGGGGGGGGTTCAAAGGTGGCATGGGAGGAAGGGAATGAGGTTAACCAAGCTTCATTAACCAGCATCTTGTCCAGTTTACAAGCTATACGGGAAGATCCGGATCTTTCGTTGTTCCAAGAAAATTTGATACCGGACCATTGAAGATCATCAACAGCTAAGTCTTCAATACATTCATTGAAAGCTTCAGAGTTTGCAATGTTAAACTCCCCTCCTTGCTTTTCATGAGAATAGGAGACTACATTGAAGTCCCCACAAATGCCCCAAGGTCGGTAACCAACTTGATTAGTGAGGTAGCGGGGGTCATTCCAAAGGGTGTCCTTATTAGTTAAACCGTTGGAGGCATATATAGCTGTGATTAAGAAAGAAAAACTGCTAGCGGGGTCGGAGATGGATAAACGGAGGAGCTGGGAAGAAGAAGAAATGAGGGAGACAAAGAGCTTTGAGGGTTCCTATAGGAAACAAATGCGCCCATTTGGATGATGGGAATGGTTTGTGAAATAAAGCCATCCGGGGGCAATGATGGCAGCAACACGATGGAAGGTCTTGTGGGTTTCCAGTAAACAACAAAAAGAAGGCCGAGCATGTTTCATGAACAAGCGGACAACATGTTTCTTAGGGGAATTCAGACCCCTGAGATTCCAAACGATGCCTTGAGACATCAAGACAGCGGAGGGGGGGCATCACACGCTCCAAGCGAGAGAAGCAGGACGGTACAGTCGGAGGCTTGGATTTGCCTCGTCTCTAATAAGACTGAGGTGGGTGAGGCAGTGGAATCAGGAGGAGGCTTGGCAGAGGTCCCTCGCTTATTCCTAGGGGTGGAAGACATCTTCTTACGACTTGCAGGTTTATCTGTTATATAGAAGAAGGGTTGAGATTGGTGTGTTGGGTCGGGTTCAAGAAGGGGGATTAGCTGGTGTGGTGTGGGTTTGGGCTTCGATACTAGGCTGAGTATCAGAATCTAAAACAAACCCAATAGGAGGCGAGGTGGAGTGGGCTGGCTCAAGGGAGGCCACTGATGGGCCAGGCGAATGGGCCGATAAGTCCAAAAGGTTTGAGGGGGAGAAGCAAATATCAGTGGGGTTCACTTCCAAGTCATGTCATACCTATAGATCGGCCAAAGGAATATACTCATCTAAAGAGACCATATCGGTGCTAGGAGCCAAAGGGATGCTTCGAGAATCATCAATAAGGACTCCATAAGAGTTGAGAGCGATGGGGGAGCCACTGCGAGAGCTAGACGAGGACTCTGTCTTAGGGTGGTCATCGTCAGAAGATGTCGTGCCAGAGGAAGTGTCGTCAGAGGAAGACGAGCCAGAAATGCTTTTTGCAGAATCGAGATCATCTTGGGAATCATGTGAAGGGACATCGACTGAAACGTCAATGAGAAAATGCTGTTGCTGAGAGTCTTCCATGGCCGTCCAAAATCGAGAATCGATTTTGCCCAACGGTTGAAGGATCGGCAGGGACCTCTGGTTGCAGAGCTTCGTCAAGGGTGGGAGTCGGATGGCAGTTGCATTGTCCGTTACGACATCTACCTCTCGACGGAGGAGGAAGGAAAGGGCGTCGGTTTGTCTCTGACATAATAGAACGGTCACGATGGCCAAGAGGGAACACTGGCGACTCGCTGGCCAAAGGCTTTGGGCAGCAGGAATTTATGGCATGACCAAAGACCTTGCAAAATAGGCATTGTGGAGGGCGCCAATCAAATACTAGATTGCCTATTCAAATTGAAACAAAAGAGTATAAGATAAATCCAAATAAATAAATATAATACAGATATCGTATTAGACTAAAGATCCAAATTGGACCTTGTTCATCCTCGTTTGGATACCCAAATGGGTTTGGATTGGTCCAAGGTAGCGCATCTGCATAGGCATTGCATTTAGGGCGGGGGGTAGTTGAGCTACTAGTTTGTATATGATTAGATGCTTCTGGAGAAGGCTTCAAAGGCTAAGGTAAAGATGTAAAGTGAAAGGGGCAACCTTGGTAGCTGCCAATAGAGGAGGCAAAGTAAGCAGCAGGGCTGCCATTGACAAGCATTGAAAATGGGTGGGGGGCGATGCAGTGGAAAACCCAATTGGTGAAGATAGGGGGAAGGATATTTTTTTCATGACATTGATTATGAAGTCCCATCTCAAAGAGCCAAAAGCTTCGTGGATATCATTCTTCATGAGGACAGTTGAGGAATGGTTTTTCCTATCAAATCCTCTCATAATCTCATTATAGAGGAGTTTGTTGA
>NC_056566.1:9374479-9419927 GCF_013358625.1 Macadamia integrifolia
GAATTTTTAGTACGATACCCTCAATTTAGTGTTTATGCATAATACATGTTATCAATAGCTTTTTTTAACAAACTCTTTATGCAAAAGTGTTTAAAAAAATGTTTTCTATCCATTTATGTGTGTATCTTTAGCGTATCTTAGTGTATCTCCGATACGATACGATACTCTTCGATACGTATCTTAATTTTGACCTACCGATACGACGACCGATACCGATACTTTAATCCTTGCCAAAGACCTTGCAAAATAGGCATTGTGGAGGGCGCCAATCAAATACTAGATTGCCTATTCAAATTGAAACAAAAGAGTATAAGATAAATCCAAATAAATAAATATAATACAGATATCGTATTAGACTAAAGATCCAAATTGGACCTTGTTCATCCTCGTTTGGATACCCAAATGGGTTTGGATTGGTCCAAGGTAGCGCATCTGCATAGGCATTGCATTTAGGGCGGGGGGTAGTTGAGCTACTAGTTTGTATATGATTAGATGCTTCTGGAGAAGGCTTCAAAGGCTAAGGTAAAGATGTAAAGTGAAAGGGGTAACCTTGGTAGCTGCCAATAGAGGAGGCAAAGTAAGCAGCAAGGCTGCCATTGACAAGCACTGAAAATGGGTGGGGGGCGATGCAGTGGAAAACCCAATTGGTGAAGATAGGGGGAAGGATATTTTTTTCATGACATTGATTATGAAGTCCCATCTCAAAGAGCCAAAAGCTTCGTGGATATCATTCTTCATGAGGATAGTTGAGGAATGGTTTTTCCTATCAAATCCTCTCATAATCTCATTATAGAGGAGTTTGTTGTCTAAAATACTTCGACCAAGAATAAAGACGGATTGGTTATCGTTGACAGAGGAATCAATCACCAACTTAGGCCTATTGTCCAGGACTTCTACTATAAATTTTAGAGTAAGTTCCAAAGGGCTATAGGGCAGAAATTAGCAATAGAAGAAGTACCCTACTGTTTGCTACCGTTTCACCTAAAAGCTTGAACTAATAGGGAAGGGCATCGTCAATGTATGCATCAACACTGCACTGCACGTGCAAGCCAAGATCCCATGGTCCTTACACTTGGAGCTCACGAGGCACTGAGGGAGAATAAATGTTGGGAAAACTCTTGCTAAGCGCTTCCCAGGAGTCGGAACACTTGGCCTCCCTGCGTTGATAATATGTTCACTACCACAACCACCACCACCACCACCCATGGTTCAAAATTTCAACCATTTTGACCATATCGAGGCATACGAAATTACATGGTAAATTATAAAAGCCAAGCTTTTGACTGGTATCGACCAATATTTCCTAGAAGTCAATTGGTTCGACCAAAAATGAACTTGTTTCAAAATGACTTGTTTCGTGGGAAACAAGGTCATTTTCGCACATTTCGAATCTTTTTCTTGGGAAACAATGGGTTGAAGCAAAAAAAGTCAAAACTCTCCAAATCTTTTATTATAGTCACATATTTTGTGAAACCAAAGGAGATCTACATAAAGAAGAGTACTTGGTTCAAAAAGGTAAGCCCCATTTTTCCCCAATTATTTTTTGTACAATGTAGTTGTATACATAGTAGAATGTTTTCATTTTTATTTTTATTTTATTTTATTTTAATGTTAGTTAGAATGACCCGATCTGTGCTTTATGGTGTCAAAATTGTTTGTTTTAATCATGTATTCTCTTTCCACTATGTAACTTATATGTAGACTTAAGGCTATTGTACAACTTCATTCAGCGCATGCTAGCAAACTTGGTTCAACACCACAAGTTACATTTTAGGTTCCCCCCCCCCCCCCAAATGAAACTAATTCATGGAATATGTCAGAAGTGTCAAAAATAGGATTTCTACAAAAAATCAGACAACAAAAAAACACAGTTTAGGGGTCGAAAGACTCGAAACCGTGGTTTCCACAAGGCAGGAAAAAAATCCATGGTTTCCTCTAAATTTTTGTCGAAATGGTCGAAATATCCGGTCGAAACTTGGTCAGAACTCAATATTTAGAACCTTGCCACCACCACCACCACTACCACTACCACTACCACTACCACTACCACCAACAAAAACATAGCCTTATCCTAACTAAATGGGGTTTGGCCACATGGATCCTTGATCTCTAATAAGGTCTATTCGAAGCCATACAAGATATGAGGCCTAAGCCATGACAGAGGTGTAAGCGGGTGCGGTGGGTTAGGGGTTAGGTTTGCATGGAACGGGGTTTAGTCTACCATGCTAGACTAGGAGGCAAGGGCCCCCAAGGGCGGAGAAGAAAGCCAAAAAAGAAGAAAAAGATTTTAAGGGTTTTGGTTTTGATGTCAAGTTGAGAATCAGAGATTAGGGAATGATTTGATTTGTCAGTAATGACAATTCTTTCTTATTTATAAGAAGATTACAATAAATTAAATAAGGGAAGTAGGGTAACGCTGACTAAGCATCCCTATCTACAAGACTTACTACGGTAAATCATAAGACTTAACCAAGGTAAAAAGTAGAAAATAAAACTAGCTACAGTCATCTAAACAAGAACCCAACACCTCTCTCGAGTATGCCTAGGTTTACCACAATGATCACATTGTCGGGGTCTATCTCTGTCATCTCCACGGGATGACCCTTGGCCTCGGCCACCTCCATGCCATTCTTTGTGGGTAGTGGAAGAAAGAGCAGAGCGCTCGAGTGAAGATGTAGAATCCATAGCACCTCTCTTGGTATCCTCACTCAGGAGGTAGCTACACACTTCCTGAGTGAGGAGTTCCTTCCCTTAAGGGCACATTTAACATTCTGGAGGTTATGGCCAAAGGAGATTAGGGGGGTGGGGGAGGTGTGGTGTTGAACAAGATTATCCCGAGCTTCAGAGACAATGGAAAGAAATCAGGGTGGTAGGACGATATGTCAATATATTTAAAGGGCTAAGGGCCAAAGGAAATATAAGGTTGAATAAGGTTAATGATGGGGTTATGGTCAGTGATAGTTGGGGGATCAAATGTTGCATGGGAAGAACGAAAAAGGTCAACTTGGCAAGCTTGTAGGCATTCTTGGATTATGATAAGGGAATTTTAGCCGCAACCATCTCAGATCATTTTTACCAATATCTGCAAGGCATTCATTAAATGCATCAACAGAGGAGTTCAAAAGATGGTCACCTTCTTTTTTTATTATGGCCAAAATCGAATGACATTGAATTCACCCCCAAGGCCTAAGGGGGAGAGCCCAATTGAGGAGCAATGCAATGAAGGTCTGTCCAAAGGGATGATCTCTCCAAAGCATAGTAGAGGGCTTGGCAAGATCTGAGGTTTGTGATGGTAGTAGAGGGCTTGGCAAGATCTGACAGGATGCAACCCGATGGGTTGAACCGACTTAGAGGAGTATATATATATATATTTGTACTATCGTCTTATTATGCAAGTATTGTGAGATTTAGGGTTTTCGTTTTAGGTTTTTGGGCGAGAGTTTCTTGCCGTGAGTTTGGGTGTTCTTGAGAGATCTCCCTTATAATCTTTCTTTCAACATGGTGAATCATCTTCTTCTTCGCTTGAGGACATAGAACATCACTTCAGTGTGTGAACGTCGTTAAATCTCTATGTCATCTTGTGCGAATCTGTTTATTTTCTCTGTCTTCTTTGGTGTTTTTTAAACACTAACATTTTAGGATTCACAATGATGGACAACATAGTTGAGGACATGGTAGTGGCAGGAGGGATTTCGGTTGATTGCGGTGACAAAGTGGAAGGATTGTTGACATGGGAGCTGGTGATGGTCAACGGAAGAGGAGGAGATAGGGTAGTGGCAAAGGTGACAAGCTCATCAGAAGCAGGACTATCATCCATAGAGCCTAAGGACAAAAAGTGGTTGTGACCAGCTGTCCCAAGAGACTGAGTGACCAGCAGTAGAAGAGGGGTAGTCGGTTCATGACTGGGGGGAGGTAGATGCAAAAGCATGCTGATGGTCAAATTTGCTTTATCGGCAAAGATGTCTACCACAAGGGGGGGGAGCAGGAAACAGATGAGGGGATGGTGTTAGGGTAGGTGATGATGGGAGGAGGGTGGAGGTAGAGAGAAGTGAGATATTTTGGAGCCCAAACTTTGGGTTACTAGAGCAGTCGGGATGATCAACCAAGGGGACCTGCAGAGGTGGGGCTCAACAATAGCCATGGTGCGAGAGTCAAGAAGGGTGCTTGAGTCTTGGGATCCATAATGGTTGATGGGAGCACCAGGGCGAGGGGAGCATTTTCCAGGGGGATGGCAAAGATTGTAGCTGGTGTGGTGTGGTGGGAGCCGCTTGAAGGTTACTAGTTGCTTGAATGAAAATCCATTGTCATCAACTACAGCGATGGAGGATGGCAGGGGAGAATCAGAGGAAACCTTGATGTAGATTCTGGCAAAGGCAAGCTGGTCCATCTTCTTTGTCCTTCCATCGGAATAGAATGAAGGGGCTTCTCCATAACTGAGCCAACAATACCCAGGCCATCCTCACACCAGAAATGGAGCGGGAGGCCAGGGATTGATACCCAAAGAGGGATGGAGTGAGGTTGACCATGTTGAGTTAAGGCGGCATTCCCATTGCCTAAGAAGAATCGGCTACCAACCAATGTTCCAAGGACCTCTTTCCAGGGCGTGATCCTCTTCTCCTTCATCCAAAGTCCTCTGCAACTTCCATTGTTTTTCCAGATAAATTTTGGAAATGTTAGGGATGATGGCGGTCGATGAAGTGGCCTACAAGACCTTGTTTGCACTTCTTTACCTCATTAGAAGTGCTGAAGAGGGATGGGTACACAAAATGCAGAGGGAGGCTTTCCTCTAGCGGAGATTTGGTCTGTCCGAAGAGAGAGGACCATGCCAAACCACCCTGGGTAGGGGAAGGGCCAGCAGGAGGGGTAAGGAGAGCGGTAGAAGAAGAGGGGGTGGCCAGGAAGGTCCCGGGTGGTGGCAGCATCACCCCAGGGCAGTTGGACATGGAGGAGCGGGGTTCAGGCCTTGAGTGCTTTAGTATCAGTATCAGCTAACCAGTATTGGCATTCAAATTAGTTACCATTAAGGGACTATGGACAGTACCCGCTAATTGTAGGTTATAGAAGATGTTGAAGAATATGAAGAAAAAAGAAAGTAGAGTGGATCTAGACAATGACTATGCACCAACCTTGGCATAGCTGCTGTTGTGCTACAGTTTTGCCAGAGACCAACTAAAAAGAGATGTTCTGTTAAAGCATGTTTTAGAAAAACTTTGTGGTTTGCATAAGTTGGTAATTGCATATGGTTTTGCAAAAGAGCAGTGAAAGGGTCAATTGGATTTGGTTTTTGGTCCAGGAACTTGGCTAACACCATTGCTGATACCATGCTTAGTGCCCTGGCCAAAACTACTTGATCATTGCCTGATTACTGCATGTCTGGGAATGGGTTAGTTATACCTTGCCTTGGGTGGTATTATTTAGTTGGACACCTCTTGGCTACCTGGTTCTAGGTGGCTATGCAAAGCTGGGTTTGGCTTGACAATGCTGGCTGAAAATGAGGCAAAATGTTGAGAAACCAAAGTCAGAGTAAAAAAAATAGAAGAAATATCTACTATTAGCTTGAATTTCCCCTACAGACAGAACTAGCCAAAGAAAGCCCACCATAACTAGTTTGGAAGGGGCAAGGCCTCTTTGCCAAGGACTACAAATATACCAAAGATACAAACTAGTTCACACACCGTAAATTCTACTTGACCTTAACCCAGGTTGAGGAGTTGATTGATGAGGCTTAGAATTTTTACTATTCTATTGGATGTTGGTATTATTATTATTATTATTAAATTGATTATTGATATTTTATGAGACCCAAAAAAAAAGAAAAAGAAGAGATCACAAGAGAAATTGTATATCAAACTTGTGTTGAATATGCAATAGATGTCCCCTTTTTTTTTTTATTTATATCATCAAAATTTTCCTCTGTGCCATTTCTTGATTATGTTACGTAATCAAGCTCTTTATGTAACTTTCCTTTAGTGATGGACACAGCCATTGTTAACGTGCAAATGTGCTATCTATTTCATAGTATATATACTGTTGACAGATCAGGGAAGAAGATGATGCAAACATTGCTCGAAAACGTCTTTTACATTTGAAACAGAGAAGACGGATAAACATATCTAGACAGGTGGCTTCTTTGTCCTTTTTCCTATTACCTCATTTTTCTTGGCAATGAATTTATTATTCCCCCCACCCCACCCCCCCAAAAAAAAAAAAAAGGTTTTATTCCATTGCATAAAATTCAAAATTGTGTTTTAGAATTCATGCATCACTGTCAGTTTCTATCCTGAATATTTTATCTGAGGGAGTGAAGTGGAAAAATCAGTTGGAGTGGACGTCCATGCGGAGGTTACTTTTCATGTTTTCTCGCTGCATCGAAAGTTGACCTAATGTTGTGGTAACTTTTCCTCTTTATTTGAGTTAGGAGATCATTCAGAAAGATACTTCAGCAGACAAGGTGCTAGAAAGCAATTTGGTTGACTGTGTGCCTTTGAATGGGAGCTCTCAAGTGGTTTCTAGAGCCTTGGGTTGTGGGAATGGTCCAGTTGCTCTTAATGTTGACAATAGTGATACTTTGCAAGCTTTGAAGGCTGAGGTGCTTCAAAGTTGTGCGTCTTCTAATGAACAAGACCAAGAAAAGCTAATGGGTGATTGCAATTCCACAGTTCTTGCTGAAGCTGTTTCACCTGATTTAACTGAGACTAGAGGCACCAAGCGTTTGCATGATGAAATTGACTGTTTGGATACGGAGACAAAGAAGAGCCGTACTGTTGTTATAGATAGTGATGATGAAGTACATATGGAGGATAAATCTGCTTCTCATATTCGTAGTGAGCCTGACATGGAAACAGATTCTGCATTGGAAGCTAAGGAAGAGGTTGATGTTGATGCTGATTCTTCTCCTTTGAGGATTCCAAATGGGATAGAAGCTTTGGAGAAGTTCCATTGTACTGCTTGTACAAAAGTGGTTGGAGCAGGTGATGTGCGGTGTCATCCATTATTGAAAGTCATCATTTGTGAAAGTTGCAAGACTATATTGAAAGAAAAGATGCATGAAAAGGTATGGATCAAGTTGCTTGAGAAGCTGTTCTAAAATTTTTTGCTTTTCAGAATTCAGATATTGTTGAGTGGCTCTAAAACATTGAACATGATTAAATTATATAGACAGATATGGGAATCATTTCACCTTTTATTGTGTCTGTTAATAGTTGATATTTGTGGACTTAAAAGTTTTTATTTTTTCACTTGAGAATTTTATTACTAGTGAAATTATTTGATCCCATGGCTGATTCTTACCATGAGTATTTGCTATCTTATAATGGTCTTTTACATGAGAGAATGACAACTAACTTATGGTAGTAAATGAATATGCTATTGTCACCTTGATGGTGTAGTCTTGTGTCCAGGATCCCTCCAATGCCTTGGGTGGCCTAGACACCGTGACAACTGTGATGCTATTATATGGTACTTTTGCTATTTATTATTAATTAAATGTAAAAATACTCTAAAGAACTGTTTGGCTCAAATTTATTTTCTAGTCACTTAAAGCTTTCCAGTTAAGTGAGGTGATTATTTCTAGCTATGAAACACATTGGCAATTTCTATAAATATTTGTCTGAAACCTCTGTTGCTATATAGCAGGATCCTGATTGCTCTGAGTGCTATTGTGGATGGTGTGGGAGGTGCAATGACCTCATAAGCTGTAAATCATGTAAAACTTTGTTCTGTTCAACCTGTATAAAAAGGAATTTTGGTGAAGAAAAGATTTCTGAATCTCATGACTCTGCTTGGCTTTGCTGTTGCTGTTCTCCCATTCTCTTGGAAAGTTTGACATTACTGTGTGAGAAAGCTATTGGTGCTGGTGGTTTGATTGTTTCTAGCTCTGATAGTGACTCTGAGCTTTCAGATGCTGACATCGGCGTTCAAATCAGGTATTAGTGAATTCTTGATTACATCAGACTCATTAATGTTTATGGATTCTTAAACCTACCTCGTTGTGTTGTTTGTTGTCTTTATTATATGATACTTAAACCTACCTCGTTGTGTTGTATGTTATCTTTATTATATGCTGATGTTGAGCGTTTGGAATTTTGCCTATAGTAACAAAAATATTTCAGTTTCTTGCAAAATATTATGGTTTCGGCAGATGGTGAAATGGGGGAGAAATCCGAAATTTCAAACCTTGATGTTGCATAAACACTACATTAGCTTCTCTGCCTGCACATATTTCTTCTAGTGTTGGTGTAAAGTTGTTGGTAATCAATTATTGCCATAACTGAAGTTTATAAAGCTCATCTCCTGTTGAAGATTATCTCTTTCTATTTCGTGGTTTTAGCACCAAGAAAATACGGAAGAAGAAGATTAGGAGGATACTTGATGATGCTGAACTTGGGGAAGAAACCAAAAGAAAAATTGCCATTGAGAAGGTATTTGTTAGTTGCATTAACAATTTTTCGTGTTTCTTAGATCCTTGATGTTTAATATTGGGAGAGAGTTGGTGGGGCTGTGATTCTGCCAAGGTTGCTGGTTGGGACCGTGGGAAGCTGTCTGCTTCCGGGCTGCTCACCTGTCCCTAAATTCTGTGCAGATGAAAGCTGCTTCCCCTATTCATGCATTAAGTTTCAGCTTGAACAAAATTCCCCGCATGGCCGCATGGCAAAACCAAGTATTTTAAAAAAGAAATTAATTATCTATTTTTGGATTGGTCGCAGCAACCTTCCTCATGGTTCATAGCAGGCCACCTGTCGTATCAAGCTTGTTAGGATGACTATTCTATTAATCTTCTCCTTCATATATCTTTTTGCTAAACTTCTCCTTCATTATAATAATACCTCTTTCATTATGATTTTCATTCTTGTAGGAACGTCAAGAGCATTTGAAGTCATTAAAAGTACAATTTACTGCCAAATCAGGTAGTGGGATTACTGTGAATTGTAATGGAAATGTTCCAGATGGTGCAGACGCTGAAATTCTTGGTGATGTGATTAATGGGTACATAGCGAATGTTGTGAGGGAGAAGGATGAGGAAGCTGTGAGAATCCCTCCCAGTATCTCATCCAAATTGAAACCCCATCAGGTATTATTTTGATTTTTAGCAAATATAAATAACACTTTTTGTGCTTTTGGGGTTTCTCCCTTGTGTATTTCCCTTCTAAATTCCTTTTCATTTTTCAAATATGTTTACAATGCCTTCTTGTTAACTAGAACAACTAATACCTAATTTAAGATCTAAGAAATAAATCCTATCTTTGGATCTATAATCAAATAAATTCTATTATGCAGAATCGTGGCTGAACCGGATCCCTTCTGGCAATCTCGATGGAGACGAACCTGTCCAATTGGGTTTTTGGGTTCAGTAGGATATTTTAATTATTTAGTAAAGGTCGAGTTATTTTATTTTGGAAAATATATGTAATATTCTTTTTTGGGTAGTTAGCCAAATATGGAATTACCAATTGAGTTTTATTGTGTTTCTGTTTATGTCAGCCTGGGTCTTAGGGAATAATTAGGATATTTCTTTTATTTCAGTCAGATTTTTATTAGAAAGTTTTTCACTTCTGTTATTATAAATAGGCATGTAACCAAATCATTGGGCATAGTCGAAGAATGAATTGATTTGAGTTGTTATGGTGCCAGATGGGTACTTGACAATGGTCGTGTGACCTCATCCCCACCCCCTGTGATCTTCTTTTCTTCTTTCCCTCTCTTATCTTCGTCTGCTCTTCTTCTGGCTCTTTACTTGATTATCTCGATCTCATTCCCCATCCCCTGTTTCAGCGATTCCTGCAACCAACCAGACCTGAACAAAACTCCTACCTTCCTCTTACCATTGTACTTGAAACCCAGAATGAAGACAGCCCCCTCAAAGGCGATTGTCTGGAATATTACTCCCGCGATTTTCCATTACTGGTGTGAACTATGGACCTGCAACTTTGCTAGTTCTGTTTGCCGCCTGATTTGAGTTGCAAGGGCCATAGCTCTTCGAGTGCTGTTTGAGGCATCGATCCATCAGAATCCAGAGGCCATTGGGTTTCGAACTCTTGCCTGGAATTTCAGGCTGAACTATGAAGAAACTGAAGGGGTTTCTTTTCTCTTTTGTGGGGTGCTGCTATACCGCCATAGTCTTATACAACGAGAGGTTGAAGATAACCTTCAAGCTTGTCCTTTAGCTATTTAGGGAAATTTTTCTTGTTCTCTAATAAGTTTGACTGGTCAAATGTTTTTTTTTTTTTTTTTTTTTTTTTTTTTTTACATGAGACTTTTTGTATTAGGTAAAACACTAAACTAGCTTTGCAACAAATCCAAAATTTTTTAAGTCTGATTTATATGAAAGAGTTTTGTTCCAATCAAACCTTATTTGGTGTGCGTGAATGCTGTTTTGAATCGCCTTGAATGGAAATAAATTTTTAAACATCAAAACAAAATATTATTTTGGCGGTCTTTTTGGTTTTTAGTGATGGTCTATCACAATAAGATTTATGCAATTTTTAGATTTGAGAAAAACCTTAGCATTTGAAAGTTGAAAATCGCCTCAACAACCGAAAATTTAGTTTTTGTTCTTGGATTGGGGAGTTGATTTTTTATCCTTTTAGAATATGAAATTTTAACTATTTTTATTAGATTCATTTGGGGGTGTGCTTATTTATGAAAAATATCTTATCATTTTTTTAAACGATGTGTCATAAATAAGTGCCAAACCTGGTTTGATACCATTTTGAGATGCCTTGTTTTAAAGCGATTATCGCCTAGACCCCAAGAAGGGGTGTGGAGAGAATTTTTTATTTTGGACCTTTTCGGTGGGTGTATGATTGGGGCATATGGGATGTTTAGATTTTGGGGTAATGTATTACTTATTGCTTTCATGCTTAGCTGGGTTGTCAAGAATTTGTTATCTCATTCCTCCTTTCATAAATGTAGCTTGGGTGATGGATTGCCTTGGCGGTGGACGTAATGCATAGATGACGCTTTGGCTTGACCGATCTATATAGTATGTTAGGTAGACAACTGACACCTTATTATAGTCTGTTGTAATAAGCTTGTGGCTGATTTGTAGTGGTGGGTTAGGTTAACAGCCGGCACTTATCATAATTAGTCATAACCCGTCAATCTTTTTTGTATAGATCCTCGCGCTCGTCCTTTTTTGGAATCTCCATGTAGCTGACCTCCTTAAGTTGTGATAAGGTTTTGGATGCTGTTTGTTGTCTTGTCATTTAGCCATCGTTAGTTTCATCTTTCTCTTACCTCTTTACCCATACTTTAACCTTTTATTATCATGCTGTCTGGTCACTTTTAATTCCAAGTTTGCCCCTTTATGCAATACCCATGATTTGCTTCCTTTCACTTTTTCGTTGAGCTTCATCACATTACGAAATTGCCATCGCACTTTCGAAACTTGAGATTATTTATAGATCTTCCATTATCCTTTGGTATTTGATTATTGCACTCTTAGATGGGCTCATAAGTGAGCCGATTCCGGTTTTGGAATCCGGATCCGCATCAAGTGGTATCATAGCCGAAGTCCTCTATTTCCGATGGAGTTCGTCCTTGAATTTATTACTCTTCTAGAGAGGCTTAAGCAGAAATTTGATGATGTATTAAGGAATTTCTTGAACTTCGATCAGAATTTTGAGAGCATAGTGCTAGTACCAACAATGAAAAAGTGTGCAGCATGATAGAGGACGGGTTAGTGGTTGAACAACTGGTATAAGCTAGATGTGATGATCAAGATGAACTGAATGTTTGATCAAGGTTTTAGCTGAAGACTTGATTGATGGTCTGATGTCAGTGGTAAAGCCCTACAATCAGATTCCAATCAAAGGCATGCTGTTTGTTGACGACCATCAGGAGATCGTGATGGCTGATCGCGAGATGTGTTGGATCATTGCCTCGTCAAAGATTTGATTGTGGATGCTGATCGAGTGGTGCCAATCCTCTCCCTTTTTAAAACTCGTGGTCGAGCTTTTCTTAACATCGGGGGAGTTGATGCATAATCATGGCTGAACCGGGTCCTTGGCAATCTCGTTCGAGACGATGCAGGTCCATTTGGGTTTTTGGGTTCAGTAGGATATTTTAATTATTTAGGATTTATTTATTTCCTAAGGTTGAGTTATTTTATTTTGGGGAATATATGCAATATTTTATTTTTGGGTTTTTATTAACAAATATGGAATTACAAATTATAGTTTTATTTTGTTTCTGTTTGTGTCGCTCTAGGTCTCAGGGAATAATTAGGAGATTTTATTTTATTTCAGTTTTAAATTTTTAGTAGGAAGTTTTTAATTTCATTTTATTATAAGTAGGCATCTAACCCAATTCATTGGGCAGAGTTGAAGAATAAATTGAGTTGAGTTATTATGGTGCCGGATGGGTACTTGATAATGGTCGTGTGACTTCTTCCCCATCCCTTGTGATCTTCTTCTCTTCTGCTGGTTCTTTACTTGATTATCTTGGTCTCATTCCCCATCCCTTGTTTAAGCGATTCCTGCTACCAACCAAACCTGAAGCAAACTCCTACCTACCTCTTACTGTGCTACTTAAAACCCGGAACGAAAACAGCTCCCTCAAAGGCGACCTGAGGTCTGGAATATTACACCCTCGATTCCATTACTGGTGTGAACTACCAACCTGCAACTTCGCTGGTTCTGTTTACAGCCAGATTTGAGTTGCAAGGGCCACAGTCCTTCGAGTGCTGTTTGAGGCGTTGATCCATTGGAATCTAGTGGCCATTATGTTTCGAACTCTTGCCTGGAATTTTAGGCTCAACCATGAAGAATTGAATGTTTTTTTTTTTCTCCCTCTCTTTCATGGGGTGTTGCTCTACTTCCATAGTCATATGTAACGAGAGGTTGAAGATGACATTTAAGCTTGTCCTTTAGCCATCATTAGTTTCATATTTTTCTTAACTCTTTACCCCTACTTTACCCTTCAATTATCCCATGCCCTCGTCACTTTTTATTTCAAGTTTGCTCCTTTATGCATTACCCACGATTTGCTTCTTGTCACTTTTCAGGTTAAGCTTCATCATATTACGAAATTGCCATCCCAATTTGGAAACTTGAGATTGTTTACAGATCTGCCATTATCCTTTGATAGTTGATTATTGCCCATAAGCGATCCGATCCTGGTTTTGGAACCCAAATCTGCATCATTCTAAGAACGATAGAGTTTCCATCTATATGGATGGCACCCATAATGATGATATCATCTGAATATTTTTCATCTTGAATTGTACATATGGGGAATTAACGCAGGACCAGTTCAAAAATTGGTTTTATTTTAGTATCTATTGGGTGTGAGCTTATAATTTTTGAGGTTATATTTGTCATGGGCTAAGTTATAAATTCCAATGGGGGTCTTGAGGAGTGAATGGAAGTAGATATTTCAATTAGTGGTGGCGCATCAAATTATTAAGAGAAAATTGCATTGCCACCCCTTGAACTTTGGTCCTTATTCAACGCCACCCCCTGGACTTTTCGAAACATCAAAGCCAACCCCTAAAAATTCAAAAAATTCCAAATCGATCCCTGCCGTTAGCCAACCGTGTTAAATGAATGAAAACCTGTTAGTTTTGTACAATAGACCCAAAATACCCCCACCTATTGTGAGAGGACAATATTGCCCTCTCTTTTATTTACTTCTTCTAAACCCATCTCCCATCTCAGTCCTCACTCACTCGGTCGAACAAGAAGAAGAAGAAGACGGTACGGTAACCTGCAACCCTCCGGCGTGCGATTCTCAGGTGGAAAGCTGACCAGTGTGCCGATCTCTTCCCTCCGCCGTGCAACCCTCTTCCCTCCGGCATGAGAACCTCTCCCCCCTCTGGCGTTTGAATCATATCTCAGTTTTCTTCTACACAATTTCACTATTTTGTATTTGAGAGAGTGGAATAGTCAATTTGGAATTGCAGTTTTTTCTTTTCTTTGTAATACTTCTTTCATAACTCTTTATTGTATAGACTCTGATTGCAGAAGATCTCAGCAGGCAGAGATCTATTATGGCCTGCACAGGCTAATCGTAGAGATACTAGGAAAACAGGGCTGCAGATACAGTATTAGTATTCCTACAGTTCAAACTCAATATTAAAAAATCAGTTATTCCAAAAACAATTGTTTAGAAAGTTGAAATCCAAATCTGAGATAACACTAAGCAGTATTCTGGAAAGTATGACAGAAAACTAGCAGCAAAACTTGATAGAACACGGGTGCCACAGTTGTTTAGAAGCTAGAAAAAGCTGGTCTATTGTTGAGATAAATTAAGTAGAAAAGTTCAAGAGAGAACAGGCCAGGATCCACTTGAAAGCTCCTTGGCATCTACCAAGTTGAACCTGAGAACTCAGAGGAAGTACTGATTTAGCAGTGTATAGAAATTCACTCAGAGAAAGTACTGATTTAACAATGTTTAGAAGAAAACTGAAATATGATTCATAAAATCATGGGGGTGGGGGTTGAATGTCTTCAAATCTATTTATAGAATTGACTCTGGACAGTTTCAGTCTCCAACTGACAAAAAACAAATCCAAAACTTAAGTCTATAACTGAAAACAAAAACTAAGCTATTGACTGGCTAATGGAGAGTCCTATTCCATCTAAGACATGAACATAACTCTCAAAATTCAATCTGGAATGATACTGACCTAATTCTAGCCAACAGTACTGAATAAAAGTCAAAAGTGACTCCTGAGACCAGGATGTATTAGATTCCTAAACTGGTTTATTGTTGAGATAAATTAAGTAGAAAATTGAAGAGAGAGAACAGTCCAAGAATCCACCTGGAAGCCCCTGGCATCTACCAAGTTGAACCTGAGAATCCAGTCAGTGCAAGTACTGATTTAGTAGAGTAGAAGAAAACTGAAATATGATTCAGACGCCGGAGGGGGGAGAGGTTCGCATGCTGGAGGGAAGAGGTTTGCATGGTGGAGGGAAGAGATCGGCACGCCGGTCAGCTTTCCACCTGAGAATCGCACGCCGGAGGGCACGATCGAATTGCAGGTTACCGTACCGTCTTCTTCTTCTTCTAGTTCGATCGAGTGAGTGAGGAGTGAGATGGGAGATGGGAGATGGGAGATGGGTTTAGAAGAAGCAAATAAAAGAGAGGGCAATATTGTCCTCTCACAATAGGTGGGGGTATTTTGGGTATATTGTACAAAAACTAACAGGTTTTTATTCATTTAACACAGCTGGCTAACGACAGGGACCGATTTGGAATTTTTTGAATTTTTAGGGGGTGGCTTTGACTTTTCGAAAAGTCCAGGGGGTGGCGTTGAATAAGGACCAAAGTTCAGGAGGTGGCAATGCAATTTTCTCAATTATTAATAATGAATTTATCAAACAGTAATTTTTTGAGGGATCTTGCGGGGCTCATTCCTTATGTGTGGAAAGTTTTCTCTTGAGTGGAGTCCTTTTAGATTTATTTATTATTCGTGGGGTTTTAGTTGTTTAGCAAGATTAAAGTTCTAAAAGTACTTTTAAGTTAGTTTATTTATTTTAGGAGACTAGATATCAGGGGGTTCTATTTTTCTTAATTTTGAATATTTAAATACATGTAACACCACTCCATTATTTAGGGAATAGAGTACAGAATTTGGATGAGAATTGTGTAGCCGAGAAGGCTTCCTCGTTTCTTTCTCTCTCTTCTCCCATCTTCTCTTTTCTTCTAAATTACTGTTCATGGTATTTTTCATGGGTACTGTTCACAGTTCCAGAACAGCCCTCCTATCGCTTCTTTCTTTTTTTCTATATTACATCTTTCTTTCTCCATCTCTGTTTGCTGGAATACCAAAACCCGCAAGCTTCTCAGCCCTCGATTGAACAGAAATATCTTTAAAACTATGCTTGTGTTGCAGCCAATTGAATCGTTGATTCTTAACCTAGGATCAGGATTGGGTGGCTGCATCAGGAATGGTCTTTCCTTTTATCTTGTTTTGATGTATTGTTATGTCAAATAAATGAAGAATATGGTGAAAATTTGTTATGCGTAGTGCATACGTTCTGATTAATATGGTAAAGCTATGTGCTTACATGGCTCAGGTAAAAAATACATATTTTTTCCTTCGTCATTGGGGTCTAGAGGAATACAGAAGTGTCCCTTTTTTCTTCCCTTTTTCTTTTAAATAATTTTTTATTAGAGGTTTAAATAACGTATAATGCATGTATTTGCAAACTGTCATGGCTTTTTGATCATTTTAATCCTGTTATTTATACTATCAGGAGAGTTCTTACATTTTGATGTGATTCTTTCTAACAGAATGGGTTCTCTTTAGGGTTATTTAATAATTTGCATGTGAATTTGTGGTAAATTGCAGATTGCTGGGATACGTTTTATGTGGGAAAATATCATACAGTCAGTCAGAAAAGTAAAGTCTGGGGACAAAGGTCTTGGTTGCATTCTAGCTCATACCATGGGTCTTGGTAAAACTTTTCAGGTATGCTCTCTCTCTCTCTCTCTATTTATGTATGGTGTATATACATGAGTGTGTCCATATTTCATGATTATCATGATTTAATCTCTCGCATGGCATGGCTTTGGATATTCATCGCCAATGCTTTCGATTCAGGTTGTAATCCAAACACTTTATACCAGACTAATGCTGCAGCTTCATTAGTTTCTCAGCCCCCCCCCCCTTTCGAATTTTTCTCAATTAATGATTCAAATTGGGCTTTACTATTCTTAGTGCCAATTTTTCTTTTATTTTTTTCTAGAATGACAAGATTATACTGGGCCGAAGGGCCAAAGAAAGATTTACTATAGTATACAGATATTTATGAAGATTGGACATTAATCCCATATGGGGGGCATATACACAATCTTTGGAGGCCAGTAAGGTGCTTGTGGCAGTTCAATGGGCTAAGATTGACATTTGGAGAGATATTATAGGTTGGGTCTTTTATTTTTTTGGGTTTCATTGTAATGAGCCTAATTTATAAGTCTATAAAGTGGGAATAAACTTGGTACGCGGTATTAATAGTTAAGTATCTGGGCTAATTAGGATACTTTAATTAAATAGAGTTTTGTTTTGAGTTTATTTACTTTATTGAGTGTGTAAGTATGATTAGGAGTCCTTTTATGAGTCAATTTAGGAATTTTAGAAGGTCTTTATATATGTAATGCACTCCCATTCAATTAGAGATTATTTGATTAAAGAATCAGAGTTTTTTTTAAGAGTTTTGGTGCTGTTGAATAGTGCATACAGGATTTATGTCCCGTATCTGATTTCTTCCCTCTTCTTCCTTAGAAGCAGATCGATATCCATGTCTTTCCCCTCCCTTTCCATCAATCTTATTTATTTCCTTAACAATATAGTTGCTTCCTTTATCTTGGATCTGGTCACAGATTCGACCATTGGGCCTGGTTGCATTTGAGACCCATAATCTGGATTTTCAGATTGTATTCATTGGTACTGTAGCTAATATGGCCGTAGATTACATCATCCATGGATCAACCCAGCTCTAATATGAATTGGAGCTACTCCCAACGAAGCTCTAATATGGTCGACCTAGCTCTAATATGGTTATTCCTTACTTTGTCCTTCCTAGTTTCCCCTCACATCCATCTCAACTTCCTCATTTCTGCTACACATAGCTTAGTTATATGCCACTTTTTAACTGTCCAACATTCCACACCTTACATGATAGCTGGATCAATGATAGTCCTATAAAATTTTCCTTTAATTTTTAAAGGAATACGCCGATCACACAATACTCCGGACGCACCTCTCCACTTCATCCACTCTATTTTAATCCTCTCGGCAATTTCATCTTCTAGTTCACATTCTTTATTTATGATTGATTCTAGATATCTAAATACTCACTTTGAGGCATCTCCCTCTCACCAATATTCACCACCTCATTATCCATCCTGTTGTGGCTAAAGTTACACACCATTTATTCTGGCTTTTTTTGGGGTGTAATAATTTAATTCATCACCAAGAGGAGGAGAAAAAATACAATGCCTGAAGCAACGGGGGAAGAAAGGAAAAAAGAAAAAAAATACACAAATCCCGTACCATTAAGGAGGAATAGCTTGGAAATAGGATAGGGGAAGACCCCATGAGACAACAATATGCCTGTTCCTTGGGGACTCAATACAAGTAGTAGAAATAGAAGAAAGCTTTCCTTTGATGTCAAAGGATATGGAATCCCAAATCTTTTGAAGAGGACGAGAGTTGGAGGTCCGTTTCCTAAGGTTTTGTTCCATCCAAATTTGGTTGATGGAAGCTTTGAAGGCAAGCTTACCCACCATGTCGCAAATAGAAGACCTTTCGAAAGTCATATCAACCAAAATCCACTCCCGTTGAAAGGGGAGAATCTGACAGCGCCTTGGCCAACATCTATCCAAAACCTATTAACAAATAGGAGAGGATAAGGGACAAACAAAGAAGAGATGGTCAGTGTCCTCCACTACCATTCTAACAATCGGTGCAAGCAGGGGAGACAGATATCTGGCGATGAATGAGGAATGACTGAGTTGGGAAGAAATTAGATAGAGCCCTCCAAACAATAAAGATGTGCCGAGGGGTGTGGTGACGAAACCAAATAATCTTTTTCCAAAGAGCAGGGACACCTTGTAGTCTGATTAACTCCCAAGCCGCCTTAGAACAAAAAACTCCTGAAGAGACTGGAGACCGCAAAATAATGTCACTACCACCATTGGGCCTAATAGGAAGCAAGGCATTCCAAACACAGGCTGGAGAGGGATGGGACGAGACCGGGTGGGTCCAAGAACCAGTACTGATAATATCTGGAACCATAGAGGTTTTGAACTGATCTGAATGAGGGGTCAAACAAATTTTCTTGGACTCCCTATCTTGCTCCTATCATATTCTTGGACACGTCAAGTTGGGGCAATTGTTCTGAATTTAGTAGGCATTATCATGTGAACCAGTTATTTTAACAATTTCTCCATGGTTTTCATTAGGGTAAATTACAGCTGAGGTACCCAACGTTTAAGAAAAGTATGTTTGGGGTACTTCATGTATGAAATATTATGTTTGGGGTTCCTTAATAGCAAGTTCTGTTTAAGACTGAAAATATTCCAACTTTTCCCACAGCTAGTTCTCTCAACCCCCCCACTCCCACCTCCGTCCCATCTCCGGATTTTGCCCCCACCCCCACCCCCACCCCCATTTCCATGCTGCCCCGCACTCCAGCCCCTTCCCCCTCTGCAACTCCCATCCCCACCCCTCTCCACAACACCCGCCCCACCTACCGAGCTAGCTAACTTTCTACTCTTCATGGCACTACAGATTAAGATTCCAATGAAAAATTCCAAACTCCAGAGCACCACAGACAGAAAATACCAAAGGTGCCTAGCCAAATTCTAGTTCTGGTAAATCTAAATTCAGTATTCCTTACTGTCAATGTATCCTTCTTTTTGGAATTGGGGTCTTTTATTCCTGTTCTTTACAGCTTGGATCCAAAGATCTAGACTTTTTTATTGCTTATGGCCACAATCCGATCCTGGTGTCCAGCAACATAAGACAATGGGTTTATGATCAAACCACCATGGGAAGCTTTCTAAAATATCATCTCTAGAACGCTTCTCCTGGCAAACATCCACTATCTTTCACTTCGGCCAAAATAGAACAATCTCTTCCCCATTTCAAAGCAAGGAAATCAAGTCGGCATTTCATACAAAGATCAGCTTTTTTTAAACGAACACTGATAGGCCATATTGCCAGGACCAGA
Organism: Macadamia integrifolia; assembly: GCF_013358625.1. Classification (NCBI taxonomy): domain Eukaryota; kingdom Viridiplantae; phylum Streptophyta; class Magnoliopsida; order Proteales; family Proteaceae; genus Macadamia; species Macadamia integrifolia. Next base: position 9,394,156 of record NC_056566.1, read on the forward strand.
TTGGACTTACCCCTTGATCGCATTCAGGTTGGTTGCAGAAGCTGATCGATTGTCTTGAAGGTTTCTCCTTTTGGATTTTCCCATATTTTCTTCTTTTCCTATCAGATGCTGCTTCCTTCAGTATGATTTCTTTGTCGTCTTCGTGCATCTTCTACTACTTGCCACTGCATTTCCATTTTCTGGATAAACAACCACCAAAGCAAGGGGGTGGGGCAGGAGTTGCAGAATTGGGGGGGGGGTGGGAGTGGGGAGAGAGAGCTGACCATGGGCAAAGTTGGAAATAAATATACTCTTTGAATAGAACTGGCTAATAAGGAACCCCAAACATAATATTTCAAACATGAGGTACCACAAACGTAGTTTTCTTAAATGTTGGGTGCCTCGGTTTTAATTTACCCTTTTAATTATAAGTTCTCTACACCTTTGCTAGACTTAAATCTGTATAAAATGCTTGATTAATGAAATTATCCTAATTTTTTATTCGATGTGCAGGTAATAGCTTTTCTTTACACAGCTATGCGGAGTGTTGACTTGGGTTTGAAAACTGCACTAATAGTTACACCTGTGAATGTGCTGCACAATTGGCGGCGTGAGTTTGTGAAGTGGCAGCCCACTGAGCTAAAGCCTCTTCGCGTTTTCATGCTGGAGGATGTTCCAAGGTTTGAATATTTTTATTATTATAATCAATCAACTGACTTTTTTTGCTCAGGCTGGGTGTCAGTTTTTATGACATTATTTGATGCTTATAATGTCACTTTAAGTCGGTCTTGGTTTTGTGGATCTAGGTTTCTCTATGTTGGTGCCATCATTCATAAGTTTCCTTGACATGGCATGATCAAATGGACCCAAATTTTCTGGGCAGGTAGACCCCTAGTTTCCCTGCTCACAAGATAAGTTTTGATCCAAATGGAGTTTTCCAAGTGGTGAAATAGAGTTCTGCAAAGCCCAAGTTTACAGAAGAGTGTACGGTAGTGGTGCATGGACATGGGAGGGTCTATGGCTGAATTTGTATGTGAACTTTGAAATCTTGCCTATCCAGATCTTCTGTTGGCTATCCAATGGTTTGAATTGCCAAATTTTCCTGCCATGTGGCCATAGTTGTCATGGCGTTAAATCGATCCAAGTTGGTTGAGGGGTGGTTAATCGATTTGGCGATGAATTGCCCATTATGGAGTTGCCATGGCGGTCAAATCGCCCATGTGTCATTTTTTATTTTCCCTATTTTCTAAAGTTATTTAGTATGCTACTTTTTTATTTCCTTTATTTTCTAAAGTTATTTAGCATGCTACAAGCCTACAATATATACCCTATAACATATAAAACCAACATTAAGCAACATCAAATTATAAAAAATCAACATAGCCCTATCAAAATCACCCTGCATTTTACAAAAAATCGACCGCCTAGTGAATCAGGCATGACCTGGTGTCCATGGCGGTGCCATGGCGACGCCTATCTGCCAATGGCGACCGCCATTTGTGAGTCACGTAAATCGTAGCACTGCCATGAATTTCTTTTTCCGCCAGGACGCCAAATCACCGCCTAGGCGACACCATGACAACTATTCATGTGGCAGAACTAGGTGGACTGTGCAGACAAGCTTGTCTACCTTGAGCATGTAAAGGAAAAATCATATTTTTGAGGCATTGCCTAGGCAGGGTGCCTTGTTCACCTTGCATCCAGGCCCCCTCCAACGCATTGGGTCACCTACACGCCCTGCTACTATGGCCAAATTGCCATATCATGTTCAATAAAAGTCTTCTTTGATACCGTTACACGGTTACCTATTTTTTAATTTATGGAATTGGTGGTGACATATGTTAAGGATGCCTTTGATACCCCATGACATTTTCTGTTCTGATGCTTTGAATTTGCAAATGGTTATGGAGTTTATTCATAATAGTCCTGTATATGCTGATTTTTGGATTGTGATCTGCAGCATTTACAAGTTGTTGTTATAAGTTCTCATTCATTGATACCCCAATGACATTTTCTACTCTGATGCTTTGAATTTGCAAATGGATTCTCGGGTTTATTCACAAAAGTCCTGTATATGCTGATTTTTGGAATTGGGTTGGCACATTTTTCAATTGAAAATTTGAAACAAAAGTAATTAATTGACTGCGAAATATGAAGATATGTATAAAATGGGAAGAGCAGTTCTCCGATGTGAACGAATAGCATCTTCAAGAACTACTAGGTATACAATATATTTTCTTTTCCCCGAGGCCTTGTTAGGGAGTGGTATAGAAATTCACTACACCAGTCTAATGACTAATCATAATATTGGGTCCTAAAATAGAATACTAGAACTGTGCTAGTCATAAAGATGAATTGAAGATCTCAAAACTGAAAATAAAGAAAGGAAAAACTTTAGAGTTTTTGTGTCATGGTGCTGGATGTCTCTCCAGTGCTTGAAATCAATAGTTGCAGAAACAAGAGAGAAGTCATGAATAGGAGTCCATCTAATCTTTTAAACCACTCTCTAGGTTGTTAATTCCATGGCCTGTGAAACAATATCAAAAAGGGAGAACTAGAACTAACAAAATAGGAGAAGAGAGGGAGAGGAAGAAAGGAGAGTAGACTGTCACAAGAGAGAGAGACTGTCCATAAACCTGTGGTAGCCCCTCCCCATTGTATATATTGATCACTAATTACAGGACCACTACATTGCTGCAAGGACTAGAAGACTCTTCACTCCTTGCGGTAAAGGAAAACTAACTTATCTCTACATTAACAACTAAAAGTATACCAATTACCACAGGGTCTGACTATAATACCAATGTGGTATCACATACATATACACATCTTAACAGCCTGAACAGTAGCAGACCAATTTCTCTAAGGTACAAGTTAATTGACTTAGATAAAGGTAACTACTGACTTCAACATATTTCTAATAGAACTTAGACTAAAGGCTAATGAAAATGAAACTAAGGGAGCCCAAAGGACTGGACTGTTTTATCTAGGACAGGTTTCCCATGACCTTTTCTAATGGACCTTTTTAAATTGTACAGTTCAGTACTCAAACTAATATAAGTTTCTAGGAAAAAAAAGGCATGTTACTGGTCCCCATCTCTTAGGCAGGGACCCGTGGGCCATGGCCCAACATCATCAGATGCCTAGTGAGCACATGGGCCTTAAAATTTGAGCCTCGATGCTTTCTTCCTTATACCGGAAGGTGCTCTGTGTTATCCTTCAAAACTGTTGAAAACATAATATCAGCTATATAAATCCTTCAATAGTTGGGCCCTGTGTCATTTGTAGTTGGGTGAAACAAGCACATTGAACTTCGAATTAAGCCACACTTAAAGGTGGTTGTTCAGAATCCGATGACACTGCAGTAGTGAATACAATCTTAATGGCATAATGTTCATAATAGCAGTTAAAATATAGGCAAATCTGAAAAGGGCTATGGCACCACTGAATGGGACATAATGGAAAACATAATCCAAGACTCTTTCTTGGTTAAAAAATTCATAATGAAATAGCTATGCGAGTATTGTATCAAACCTATCTCAGTTTAAACTCAACAAGTCCAAATTAGGCTCACATAACTTGACAGGGATGCAATTTGGGGTGGACAAATCTGAGCCCAATCAGGTCCAAACCATGGGCTGGCTGAGAAATTCCAATGCAGAGTTGGCTGCAGTGGGCTATGGTTCCGTCCAGCTTAAATTGACCTCTCTCTCTCCCTCTCTCTCTATATATATATATATATATAAAATTATAGACACAGACTGTATACAACATACTAAATATACATATAACACAAATGCATTTTAGAACCACATATTTTGCATAATGTATGTAAATGTATCATAAAAATTATATTTTTTTGTTTCACAAAATTACAATTACAATTCATCCTAGGCATCCTAGGCATAACGAGGACATTATAGATCAGGTTTTCTTACCCATTTTTGCCCAATTTAGGAAATCAGTTTACTCTGTCTGGGACCCATTCAGTGGTTGGATTGCTTTCGTTCTGGCTATCTTAACTTATCAAGCTTTATAAAATGTAACAAGAATGACATGATTCTTTCTTTGCTCAGAGAGAGAAGGGCAGAGTGGCTTGCGAAGTGGAGAGCCAAAGGTGGTGTATTCTTGATTGGTTACAGTGCTTTCCGAAACTTATCCCTTGGGAAGAATGTGAAGGATAGGCATGCTGCTAGAGAGATATGTTATTCTCTGCAGGTTCATATCTTGCATTATGAATTTTTTCTTCACTTGATTGCATTCGTTTTCTATTTTCTGTTGTTGTTTTCTTCTTTTTCTTATTAATAGTTATTGCTTTTGTTATTTTTTTCTCTCAGTTGCTTTTATAGAAAGCTCATTTTTGATAAATTTGAAGGCATGTAATTTTTTGTGTTTAATTATTTTATATTATAAGAAAAGTAAAAATTAACAAGTTAGGGGACAAGTTGAAATTGAACCTCCCATGTATATTTGGCTATATTCTCTATAAGTTGTATTTTTGTTTGATATCTAGTCCTGCGTTTTGGATAGAAATTAAAATATCATTATTCTTGAAATGAAGCATCATATACAAGTAGACAACTAAAAGTTAGATAGTACAGTAGTGATGTAAATATTTAATCATACAAGAAAAGATGTGTGGATGGCACACCTACTCGTGCCATGTGGAAATATGATGTGGTAATTTTGACCATTGGATATCTGGAGATTGGTTTGGGTGGGCTCATAGTGAACCCACATGGGGTTTTAAACCCTGTTGAAATCCGGGATTGCATCAATTTCTACTGGGTTTTTGTTCCTGCTTAAACACATGCCTGCATTCCTTTCTCATGCTTCCTTTTGTAATTAACCAGTAGACTTAGCCTCTCACTTAGTTGTCATGGTGTCTGGGCTGGATGTCTAGGCGACATCAACAAGGGGCCCAGGGGATGCCTTGGCAACCAAAACATTCTTCCATCAAGGGGTGTCTGTACGCCGAGGCAACACCTTGACAACTATGGGCTCTCATATAATTCAAATTGTTGTTGGCAGAAATGGGTAATTCTAATTTCCAAGTGGACAACTGGACCTAATTGCATATGGTAAATGAAGTATTTGTTTTTTAACTCAGTCAATACACATTAAGTGTTATACACTGAATGGAATCTTGACTTCAGCTTTTATTCAAATGATTTGATTGACTGAAATTATGCGTAATACTCTCCTTAATTTATTTTTTCTGATTGACGTTAAAATACGGTATGTTTTGTTGGTACTTTGTCTCTGCTGTTATTAATTATTATACATCTTATGGAAAGTGGCCAATGTATATGAACTCTATGGTAGAGTTTCCAACCTAGGTTTCCATAGAATAGGGGGTTAAATGAACATGAAGCTGCTTGTTTTCATATTATGAGCATTTTTGGATCTCATAATTATTTTATATGCTGAGTTGTTTTATGAATCTTTGTTTTTTTATTTATCAGGATGGTCCTGATATCCTAGTTTGTGATGAGGCTCACATGATCAAGAACACTAGGGCTGACACCACCCAAGCTCTGAAGCAGGTGAAGTGCCAGAGGAGGATTGCATTAACTGGATCACCACTACAAAATAACCTAATGGAATATTATTGCGTAAGGATCATATGTTTATGTTTGAACCTTGAAACATAATTTTGTATGTGCTTTAGTGATTCCCTGTCTTAATTATCCTCATGGCATATTGGATGGGCAGATGGTTGATTTTGTTAGAGAAGGATTTCTTGGTAGCAGCCATGAGTTTAGGAACAGGTGAGAGTTCTGCTGTCCTTTTCGTTATCCTAGTTTCTTGTTTTGTTTGATGGTTCTGCAATTTTTGGTTTGAATATTTTGTTTTCTCCTGCTAATGGAGTCCTATATGCAGGTTCCAAAATCCTATAGAGAATGGTCAACATACTAATTCTACGTCAGTTGATGTAAAAATTATGAACGAGAGGTCACATATCCTCTATGAACAGTTGAAAGGATTTGTTCAAAGAATGGATATGAATGCAGTGAAGAAGGACTTGCCCCCAAAAACTGTGTTTGTAATTGCTGTAAAGCTTTCGCCGTTACAAAGGAAGTTGTACAAAAGATTTCTCGATGTACATGGGTTCACAAATGACAAGGTTTCTGGTGATAAAATAAGGAAGCGTTCCTTTTTTGCTGGATATCAGGCATTAGCTCAGGTATTTTGTTTAAAGGAAATATGACCACTCCAGATGCTATAAAAACTGTTGAAGTGATGTTGGCATGTTGCTACTTGTCTTTCTATTAATTTTTCAAGTAAATGTCTTTTTGGTTGTAGATATGGAACCACCCTGGCCTCTTGCAAATGGCTAAAGAACACAGAGGCTGCCTAAGACAGGAAGATGCTGTGGATAATTTTCTTGACGATGATAGTTCTAGTGATGATAACATAGAACGTGATACAATTGCTGGAGGTACCCGTCCTTGGTATTTTCTGTTTTTTCAGAGAGTTGATTTTTGAGCATTTGTGCCTTTGGTGAACTGTTGTTCCATATCTTGCCAAAGATGTTGATTTTTTTCATTTCCATTTGTATTTACGCATTTATTATGGTTTATGAATAGCCACCGGAGTGTTCTTCATTGATAGGAATACAGCCTTTTAATTCATGGTCTTCCTATTTTGAGCCTGGACAAAGGCAGGGATGCACCATTAGGTGTATCTCTTTTTTCTCTGGAGAGTAAATCTTTTTTTTTTTTTTTGAGTGGGGTGGGTTGGGTTTGGGGACTTTGCTGGGACGGTATCTTTCCACCAAAGTGTCTGCCAGCATTTATAATCATCTCTCAAATCAATTACATATCTCGTGCGAGGAATGAAAGAAGGGAGGAATCAACTGTCAGATTTTCATTGCCATTGATGAATGTCCTATTGGCAGTGAAGGAAGTTTAGATTGTTTGCAAAACCCATTAGTGTGTTCCGGGTTGACTCCACTTAGTACAGTTACACTGCAGGAAACCTAAATCTGAAGTCTCTTGGATTCCTACGCTAGTTTGGCTGTACATCTATGGTATCCATTGCTTTAGTAATATGTCTATCGTGATTCCACTTTAGGAGAGACAATGCTTGGCAGATAAAAGCTTACTTGAATCCAATATTTGTTTATAAATAGGGTTCTGAACTCTTGTGATTGTTCAATTAGGGGATGCTCTGACTCCTCTCAGAGCTTTCTTCTGTACGTGTTCTACCTGTGTTCTTTCCTTTATGTCCTACTTCATCGTCTTATTTGAAGTTAAGTTAGCTCACGTTATTAATTAAAAGAGGTGAAAATTTAACGCAATTTAATTGAGGTCAGAAGAATTCAGAAAATATATAACTGAGGTTATGTGAGCTCCAAAAATTAGAAGTTGAAAGATAAAATTACAAAAGATGAAAAATATCATTTTCATATTTTTCTTGACAAATAGTATGGAGTTCTTAATGATGACAGTTATTTGCTGTTTTGTTTTCTGGCTTTAACATCTTTGTTATTGGTACTTGGTAAGTAAGTTATTCTTATTTTCTAAATAAAGCGTCACCTTATCCAGTGCCTGTGGTTGGGGGTTGGAGAGACCCCACTCGCAGCAAAGGATGTAAGCAGATAGCCAATAATCAGATTCAGTGAGATATTGTATACTGTTTTTTATTTGGATATTTATCTGCTTCTTGGCATAAGTTAGGAATTTTTTGACATCTGGATAATAATCAGAAAAATATAATAAAATTTATTATCTTATTAAATAGATGGATAGTAATCAGAATTTTGTGCAATAATTTTCTTTTCTTTCCCCCTTTTTTTTTATTTTTTTGAGTCTGTTTCCAATGTTTATGAATAGTTAACTATTAAAATTATAGTCATATCTGTAATTAGGGCTTAGGATTCATCATTGTGTTCATTCTTTCACCCATTTGGTTGATGCTAATGTTGGACTTTTTTTTTTGGATTTCGTTTTAATATTCTTATGATGTCATGGATAATAATGATAATAATAGTTCTGTTCTTGTTCTAAGCAGACAAGGCGAGAAGCAAGAATGACTTCATGGATAAGAAAAGTGATAATGGCTTTTTTCACGAGGTTTGAGCAACTTGTTGCACAACTGTCTTCTAGCATCTATACTGTATGCTGAAATTATCCCAATCTTTATTTACTGGATCTTATATTGGGCCTATTCTTTTCTGTACGACCACAAAAATGGAAATTTTTTTAGTTATTAATTTATTTTTGCACAGATTATTGTGAGATATTTTTGCAATTAGGTGGGCACGCTTTATTTATTATCCATCTTTTATATGCTGGTTTCCTCACCAATTTATGGTAACATAGCTGTGAATGGGTCACCAATCTCTACTTTTCTTTGATATGAAAACTTAAGGTCAGCCCCCCAGACTCAAAAAGTTTCAATTGCCAAAAGAAAGTTATTTTAGCATATTAATAAAACCCTAATAGATAACAGTATGATGTAAAGCATAATTCAGAAATACACTTTAGCTTTTGTTGCATGAACTAAAGATTTGTTCTGAAAATACTTGGATGCAGTGTCTCTTGCATGTGCCTAATAGTTTGTTGAAATGACTGTCATGATAATATGCCTTGTTCTTGTCAATGTTAAAGGGTTTGTAATGTCATCAGGCTTTCTTTTCCAGGATTGGTGGAGTGATTTACTTCATGAAAAAAACTATAGAGAGGCTGACTACAGTGGTAAAATGGTTTTGCTGCTTGAGATTCTATCTATGAGTTCTGAGGCAGGTGATAAGGCATTAGTGTTTAGCCAGAGTTTGACAACTCTGGATCTTATTGAGTTTTATCTCTCAAAATTGGCACGAAAACACGAAGCTGGAAAGTATTGGAAACAAGGAAAGGATTGGTACAGGTGTGTATATACAACTTGCAGCAGCCACAGTATTTGAAGTTTTGTGAGCATGGATAAGATGATGCATTTACATCTAAAAATCTATCAAACCTTACATGATTTTTTTTTTCAGCAGTAATAAAAGGAAAAAAGCACATAGTTTACATGTTTATGCGCCATTGTGAAGATAAACTGTCCCAAGTGTGCGAGATGACCCCCCTCCCCAAAAAATGCTGAACACATTCTGCGCACTTCCCCAAATTGACAGAAACTCAAATTATCCCTGAAAGTAGACGTCTGGTTAACCCTAAACAGGACTAGAGTTAGTCTTGGGGAAGTTATTTTCATCAGATTATGAGTAAAAGATTACCATAGAATGGAGATAAGAAAAACTGAAACCTACACTTTACTGGACCTGTTGTGTTAAGGGTGCCAAATGCCAACCAGTCAGTTTCAGTTGGGTTTAGGTAGGCCGAACTTAGGCACTGCCCTATTTTGGCCAGACTGAAATTGAACTGAAGGTTCATTTTGCCTTAGATAGAAATATTACCTAATTCGGTTTTGTTTATCGGTTTGGTTATTGGTCTCGCTCAATCAGATCATAACCGGTCCTAAGGCTGGATGACCAAATAATAGTCAGGGAGACAATGAAAAATGGGTGAAAACTAAGCCATAATTTGGGTCTAATTGATTTAGTCAGGTTCTAATCGGGTTGCCAGTCGGTCTAATTGGCCAAAGCAGGAGTGACTGATTACTTGGAAAAATTGGGGCTGGCCTAATTTACGAACCAGTTGGTCCGGTCTTGGTTTTTATCAGTTGATCTTGGTTGGGTTTCTCATGTTGGGCCTAGAATTGACACCCTTATTTTCTGTTCTTGGTTGACTTTGATCTGTGTGCTAAACAGGCTAGATGGAAGCACAGATGGTTCTGAAAGGCAAAAGCTAGTTGAGAATTTTAATGAACCCAAGAATACGAGGGTGAAATGCGCTTTGATATCAACTCGAGCTGGATCTCTGGGAATCAATCTTCATGCTGCTAATCGTGTAATCATTGTTGATGGTTCATGGAATCCAACTCATGATCTCCAGGCTATATATCGGGTTTGGAGGCATGTAACCATGTTGTTTGGTTTGTGAGAGGATTTAAGCTTATTTTTCCCTTTTGTAAACCTTTAAATTCATTTGCATGTTTGTAGGTATGGCCAGAAGAAACCAGTATATGCCTACCGCTTGATGGCACATGGAACGATGGAAGAGAAAATATATAAACGTCAGGTAGTATAGAAAAATATAACTGCTGTCAAACATGTGGATAGCATTTTACTTCTGTACCAAATCATAACATCTTTAGGGTTTTGCTTTTGGAACTCACCTCAACAATCAAACACAAAACTAATTCATAAATTAGTGGTTCTTACGAAGAATATTTGTCCAAACAGGTGACAAAGGAGGGTCTTGCTGCTAGAGTGGTGGATAAGCAGCAAATACATAGAACTATGTCTAAAGAGGAAGTGTTACATCTCTTTGACTTTGGTGAGGATGAGAGTTTTGATTCAGTGAGAGAACAGGGCCAGGAGAATCTATCTCCTTCTCATCAAAATTCGAGTGGCAATGTTGGAATTTCACTGAAGCAGAAGTTGGCTTTTCCACATGGAAGCTGTTCTTCAGACAAGTTTATGGAAAGCTTAGTTAGCAGACACTATCCAAGGTAGATTTTTTAGTTTATATGCCATTTTAGGAAGCTTCCATTGCTTTTCTATCAACTTGTCTGGTGGGAATTGGATTCATGTGGCAATATCTACATTTTCTTGCACTAAATATTTGTGACATCTGCTATGGCCGTAGAAATTGAAGAACTCTCCACAGCTTTCACTGATTTTGAAGTTAAAAACATAGCAGTCTTTCAGATTGTTCACATATGGTGTAGGATTGGAATAGCCTATGGTAGAGCTCACCTACACCATAGACTACCAACCTAGGGTCAGAAGTCAAAGTACCATTTTGGGTTTGCTTTTAAAAATCTAATGTTTACATTGTGATTAGAAGGCCTATAATAGGCTAGATGACAAGTTTCGGGGACTAACTTGGCCATTTGGCCACTGGAACCCATCCCCAAGTTTTCCTGAGTTGTCTGGTCCAAAAAATACACAGTTTTGTCGAGATCTTGCCAGATCTCGGTTTTTGGCCTAGGCGAAACCGAGATCTCGAACTTTGGACCTGAAGTCCCACTGGTTCAACACTTTTGTTAGATAACCTAGGGGGTGAATAGGTTGTCACTACTGGATTTAAACTTTTTCGGATTTAAGCCTCAATTATATGATTGTAAAATATAAAAGATACACAATCACAAAGAGACATAAAGATATATAGTGGTTTAACTCAACTGAGTCTAGTCCACTCCCCTTAAGATCCCCTTGAGAGGTTGATGCAGAATTGAGGTTGAACTGGGTTGACCCTTAGGGAAATCTCAACCGAGACGAACCAGATCCGATTTGATTTTTAGGACCAGTAGGATATTTTAGGATTTACTTTATTTAGGAAATGTTGAGTTATTTAATTTGGGAAGATATGTATCTTTTATTTTGGGTAGATGTTAGTCAAGTAGAGAGTTGCCAATTTGAGTTTATTTTGTTTCTAATTTTATTAGTAGAATTTAGGAAGTAGTTAGGAATTGCTAATTTAGCTTTAGATTTTATTTAAGCAAGTTTTGAATTCAGTTTATTATATATACCAGGTATGTAACCCAAGTTATTAATCAGATTTTTGAATGATGAATTGAATTGAAGGTTTTAGTGTCGGGTATGGTGCAAGACATGTGACCACTCTCCCCCCCTCTGTGCTATTCTTCTCCTCCCTTGTAACTTTGAGTTCACTCAGGGATTTCTTCCCTTTATCTACAGGCCCCCTGTCAGAGGTATTCCACTAGTTCTTCCTTTTTAGTATAATAGGTGAAAGGAAACACCTTTACATAATCTTTTAAGGATAAGAGGATCCGTATAAAAGCAACCTCTTCTATAGGTAGAGAGTGACCTTCCAAATCTCTTAAGGATGAGGTCCTTACACAAGCCTAAGTACAGTCTAGCACTTATGTGAATAAACAAGAATAAGAAAAGTGTGTCGGTAAGATATTACCTTGTTTGGTGCATGAAATGATTGTGCAATGAAGAAATTGAATGCATCAAGAATGCACCTTGATGTCTTCTCTAAGACTTTTAGAGAGACTTGATTTCCTCTGGAGAACTAGAATTCAAGAGAAGACTTGATTTCCTTCACTCTAATGCCTTTATAATTAATTGTAATTTAATGAGCTACCGTGAAAGTATTTATTGGGGTGATTAGGTGTCTTAATTAGGCAATTAATTTCTCTCAAACAGTCACTTTTTGGACCTTTCAGTCGACCGCCAGATGATCCAGTCGACTGCCAGATATAGGCATATAGCTGTTGGAAGAATATGACCGTTGGACTAGCTGTTACAGGCTGATTCAGACAATCCGGTTGACTGGATTCTTCCGGTTCCTTTTGGTGTTGGGGTCCTGTCAGGTGTGGTATCAGCTGGTCGACTGAATGGTCTTGGAATAGACCTCCAACAGACAGGAACAACTCTTTTGACTTTTAAGTGGCCCAGATATGGGTTGTGGTCTAATGATGTCATTTTAGTTCTAATGCAATATTTGGGCATCTCCTAGAGTCTTTCTAAGGTTACGAGGGTGCGTTCATGCTGATGCAAATGTATGATCATGCAGTGAAGTGTGTGTGTGGTGTGTGCACTATTACAATGGTCTATATTTTTTAAATCTTCCATAGTTTTCTTGCAGATGGTTTTCAACAATCTTCATGTTGATCTTGCATTGCTTGATGTTTGGAATGATTCCAACGCTTCAGTTCTTTTAATCTTGATATATTCCCCGTTACCCCTGAGATCTTGGTCCCTTGTGGTCTGATACCTTCTTCAAGACTTGATACAGCTTGCTTATATTAGTCTATCGCATAAGACTTGAAAGATTAGATGATTCATTTGTTTGTTATCATCAGAATCACTGTAGGAGGTGGGTGGATATCCCCAACAGCTTCTTGGTCCAAGTTGTCGACCAGTTGTCATACAACTGAACCCACCATTCAGGCCTGCGTTTAGGGGTTTTTTTTTTTTTTTGATTTTTCATTTTTATCTTCTAGAGTCTGGACAGATGTTTCACATCCTTAGTTTCTGGTTTTTTTTTTTTTTTTTTTTTTTTTTACATGTGTGGGTTTCTTAGTTTTCTTTTCTTTTCTTTTATTGTTCTAGAAGTCTGGACAGATGTCACATCCTTAGTTTCTGGCTTTAGTAAGTACTAAGTAGTCTAGAAGCCGTCTATTTTGTTTACATTAGAATTCTCTTGCTTCCTCCTTAGTTTCTGGCTTAGTAAGTACTAAGTAGTCTAGAAGCCGTCTATTTTGTTTACATTAGAATTCTCTTGCTTCCGCATAAAGAGTTACTATTTTCTTGTAGTGTTGCGAAGCTATGAATTAAGAAGGGTGTCTACTACCTTCCCCACAGTTTTGACAATACACTACAGCTTATGCTTGTTTCTTCGGTGAGAGAAGAGTGCTCTTTTGGGATGCAATGGCAACCTTGGTGTGATGCCAAGAGGACCGGTGAGATACTGGTTGAGTTCTAGGATGGAGGCCTACTCCATATAGTTCTCTCATTCTTTAATGTGAGATCTTCCCCTTCTATATACCTTGTGCATACCAGGTTTTCTTTTCAGTTCTGTTTTGATCTCATTTCTCTATTCTGTCTGCTAACTTCTGCTCGATCTCTTCGCAGTTTCAGATCAAGCCTTAGTGCTAAAGTTATCATCAAATCATTTCACCAATTCCTATAGTTCTTGGCAGTAGCCGCAGTACACTGCCCACCCTTGATGACTTGCGGCAGCACCTTGACATTGCTTTGATTTCAACTTTTTCTGCTCGTTGCTATTTCTAAACTCACTCACTACTTGTCTTCCTTAGTTGCGAAATCCATTCTCAGTTTCTCTTGGAATTCTCACTCGCTACTACTTGATATAGTTGCTGACCTTATATGGTGCTATGACAACGTTTCTGTTACCGATCAGTATTTCTGAGTAAGAAATGCTTTTTTGTGTTTCTGTTAATTTGGAATACTTATGTACAAGGAATTGTTGTATAGGCTCCGTTTGTTTTGATGTGGAAAGTTTTCCATGTAAAATTTTCCAATGTTTGTTTTGTAATTGGAAAATTTTCCTCAAAGTAAAAATTTACCAAATTCTTAGTATTTACCGGAAAATAGCCAGACATATTTTACGCCTAAAATGAACGGAAAACAAGCCTGGAAAACTATTATGTTCTTCCCGACGAAAACATTCGATCCTCATGCCATCCTCCCTCGCTCCCAAAAATCATCTTCCCTTAATCTCTACTCTGCAACCTTCTCCCATCTCGATCGAAACAACCATCTTTAATCCATCACCATCTCATCAATTGCAAAAGGGTTGAAACTCGTTCTCCTCGGAGTCTCCGTCCCATTCGCTCCCAACTGTACTCGCTTTTCACAGACGGCCGAGGAGATGAAATCAAGGAATGTCACTGTAGTGGCTCGCGTCGCCATGAACGATGAGTTTGTGATGAAGGCGTGGGCTGAGCATCTAAGTTTCGAAGAGAAGATAATGATGTTATCGGGAATGGTGAACTGTCTAGAGCTCTTGGAGTATCGTTGGACTTGAGGAATAGCAGAGATGGGGCAACCTGGATTTGGGCAATCGATCCAGGAGATTCTGTTTGGATGCTCTAATCGGTATCTTCAGGAGTGTTTGTGTGGATGATTCTGATGGATCCATGCAAGAAAACGGACAGAACAAACAGATAATCCATGTTTTAAACATGAAAACCAAAACAATATCATAAATAAGCTCAGTAAAAGGGGAAGAAAGAAGATCATAGATAGGGATGAGGTTAGAATTCTCACTTGCACCGAAGCTTCGAGAGGATATGCACAGTTTTTGAGATCGATCAGTAGATTGGAAGCTCAGATTCAGAATAAGCTCTAAAGCAAAGCGAGATCTAGGGTTTGGGAAGAGAGGGAGAGAGAGAGAGAGAGAGAGTATTAATGGCTTGAGCCTAGAAACCTAATGGACCCAAACTTCAATGGATTTGACTTTAGGTCCATCATCATATTATCTACTGCCTAATGGATCATGAACAAAACCCTATCAGGCTCTTTTTGTAACCAAGCCCCTCAAGCCCTGAGGAGTCCAAGCCCAAGCCCAAGCCCAAGCCCACAGATGCTGCTGAGTGCGCTCTCTGTGCCAGGAATGCTGCGGTAACTCACAATCAATTCCATCTCTTCCGTTTATCGCAGTTCACATCTTTTGGCACGCCTCCTTATTCCGTTTGTTTAGAGATTCCTTCCCCATATCTTCAGTACTGTTGGGTCTTTTAAATTCACTGGCTTTATATTCGGGTTATGGTTGATGAGATATGTGGGGTAGCAGGCTGTCAAGAAGCTGTGAGTTTTTTTTTTTTTTGGGTAAATAAGCTATAAGAGTTGAAAGCAAAGAGAAGTATTTTCCCTCTTGCAAGCAAATGCTGGAAAATGTTAATGTAATATTTGACATCTTATTTTCCCTCTTGCAAACAAACGTTGGAAAATATTTCCACAAGGAAAATTTTACATGTAAATTTTTCCATGTAAAATTTTTTCGCCGAAACAAACGGAGCCATAGTAAAGCTGGGGGAAAAAAATGTCTGCCAAAAAAAAAAAACATATGGAATGTGTATTAATATATCTTCTGGTGGCTGTGGTTGAGTGTCATTATTGATTATTATGTTAAGTATTTTTTGTTATCTTTTTTTGTTTTTGTAAGAAAAATAAAAAAATAAAAAGCCACTTACAATCTCTTTCTCAAAACAATTCCAAATGTGTGTGTGTGTTTTTACCTGGTTCATTCCACAAAAAAAAAAAAAAAAAAAAAAATGACACAAAACATCAAAAGTTGTTTTTTTTTTTTTGACGTTGCCACACTAACCCTAATAGTGAAACTATGTTTCAACGACTTACTATTTGGTGATCTTTTGTTTTCTCCAAATCTGACCATTGGATAACTTGAAACTTTGGAATCTTAATCTATATTTATCTAGGCCATTCGATTGTAGTCTGGACCAGGTCAGAATCACCTTAGACCTATTTCTGGATTTCTCTCCAGTTTGACCATTTTTTTCCCTGTGGTTCTGGGTTTCTTTTGGAATTCTAACCTTGAACTTTATCTGGTCTAAGGATCTTATTAGTTCCTAGGCCACCTATGATGCAGAAACGAGGCTGAACCGGATTGACCATTCTGGCAATCTCAACCAAGAAGAACCGGGTCCAGTTGGATTTTTCGGTTCAGTAGGGTATTTTATTTATTTGGGAAAGATTAAGTTATTTTATTTTGGGGAATGTATGAAATCTTTTATTTTTGGGTATTCATTAGACAAGTAGGGAGTTACTAATTTGAGTTTTATTGTGTTTCCATTTTTATCAGTCTAGGTCTTAGCGGTGTAATTAGGAGATTTATTTCTATTTCAGTTTTAAACTTCAATTAGGTAATTTATAATTCCGTTTTCTTATAAATAGGCTTGTAAGCCAATTCTTTGGGCAAGTTTTGAAGAATTTATTGACTGCGTTGTTTTTGGTGCCGGGTAGATGCAAAACAAGGTTGTGTGACCTCTTCCCCCCCCCCCCTGTCCGATCTCTTCTCTCTCCCTCTCTTGCTTTCTTTCTTCTTCCTCAGTTTTCTTGATTTCTTCCCTCTTCTTCTACTACATATGTGTCATTGGCCTATACTGTTCTTCTCTGTTTCAGGCAGTACAGCAGGCTCTCTCTTAGCCTTCATTATATCTCTCTCCTCTCTTTCCTCCCTGAGATTAGGGTCGAAGGAACTTCCTCCCCAGGTGATCTAATCCCTTGAATTTTCAGCCCCAAAACCCTTCCTGTGGTGTGGAATAAAACCTGCAACTACCGCTGACTCCAAGTTCCAGCGACCTAAAATCCAAGTATTGCTTGAATCGTTGAGCTGTATTGGTTTGGATCAATCCAGCAGGCTTAGATTTTGTTCTTTTTTGTTTATTCCTCGCTATCCCTGATCTTAAGTCCCATTCCAAGATTTCCCCTCCTACCTTATATGTTACACATCCCTTGGTTCTTTTCCTTTTGGTCTAACTGTCGCCTATTTACAGTTTTGCCATCCCACTTTGTAAACCTAATATAATTACAAATCTGCCATTGATTGTTGCAATTGAAGTATTGAATATCTGAATGGACCTTGAGCGATCCGATTCTGGTTTTGGATCCTGGATCCACATCAACCTGAATAAAGGGTTTCGAGTACCAAGGGGTATTTCCAGAATCGCCGGAAAGTAGGAACCGTATTTGAGAGAATTCAAATATCAGAAAATCGAATAATAAGAATGGGCCAATATTCTGGTTGAATACTATTTTACCATTTGAGAACAAGTTATCTAATTTTCAGAATGATCAGACAATCAGATCCTGAGATCCAAAGAATCCTAATAGTCAAGGAAACTCATACAGAAATACAGAACCAGAATGGGTGAAAACTAAAATTTAATAATGACAACTTAGATTAACATCAAAAGCTGGTCAAAAAATTTGGGGAAGGTTTCGGTTAAATCTCAGCAGATGCTGATGGGTAGAATTATAGATAAGAAGAGTCCTAGTTGACTAAGGAAGTTAAACTAGAACATAATTCGGTTGCTGTACTAAGCTGATTCAAAGATATGAATCGGATTATGATATAATAGAAGTGTAGATCAGCTAGCTATTAGAAACAATTGTTTAGGGACCAAAACTGAGATTCACTAGTAGAGATGACAAAGGTATATGCAGGAAATTGAAATTGTATGTACTGACCCGAGTTTCAGAAACCTAGAAAGATAGGAAGTTGAGAAGAAAAGATGATATGACTTGGAATCACCACCCAAGGCCTAGGCTGAATCACCACCAACCAGCCTGTTGAATTACCACAACAGGTTCTGTTGAATCACCACAAAAGAATTTTGATTTGCTTCATAATATTGAGAAGCAAAGCCTTAATTAAATGATAAAAATGTTGGGGGCTCTTGGCCTTCAATGTTTATATAGAACATGGTTTGAAATTTCGGTCAAAATGTCAGTGATTTTGTGAAAATGTTCTATTTTTCATTAAGGTCAACCCACTAGGTATGTAGAGTTTCGGATGAAATTTCAGTTGACTCAGTTTCGATAATAGCATTGCATATAAAACCGTTGTTTCAATTGAAATGGGTTGGAATTTCAGCCGGTTTCAATTGAAATGGGTTTCATGAGTTTTGAGTCGTACTGTTGAAGGGGAAAAGCTCCACCCCCACCACCCCCCCCCCAAAAAAAAAATGGTATTTTTTCCATATCACTTACTTTTTTGGGTGGAACAAAAATATTATTGCCTTTCCAAAGAATACGTAAGCACGGTATTAGTCCCTTTTGCCACATTTGAGCAATTTTTTTGCAAGACTAAAACTTGGAGGCATACACTTTTTCCCCAAAGGTTTCGAGTCTTCCAAAAAATTATGGTACTGACATAGAGTTGGAGGAATGGTTTCGGAGGGGTGTTTTA
Source organism: Macadamia integrifolia (assembly GCF_013358625.1). NCBI lineage: Eukaryota > Viridiplantae > Streptophyta > Magnoliopsida > Proteales > Proteaceae > Macadamia > Macadamia integrifolia. The sequence continues at coordinate 9,412,614 of NC_056566.1, forward strand.
ACCTTCGTTTGTACACTTGTACACTTTTACTTGTACCAATTTGACATTGTATAATATTAAATGGTTTTTTTTTTTTTTTTTAAACCATTCCTAATACATATATTAGTGTTTTTCATTGAATTTCATGTGCTTTAATATTAAATTATTTGTAGAATAGGCTGTATTTTCAAAAGTATACAGCAGGGTATGATGCACATCAACAACCTAGGGTACGAAACGAAAACTACCATTTTGGGTGCATCTTTTTACAATCTAAAGGTTCCAATATGTTTGAGAGATGCTTAATTAGGGTTTCTCTGGAATTTTGGGCCAAAATGGCAATTTGACCACCGAAATGACCAAACAAATTGGCTAGCCGAAATATGCAAAGTTTTGGTTGAAACCGAAATCTCAAACCTTGATATAGAAACTGATATAAGAAAGAATGAACTAAGGAACTCTATTCATAATATGAGTGGATGTCCCTTATAACTTGCACTCTGTCTGAACTAGTTAGATTTGGTGTGTCCCATAATTACTCTTTGTCTAAAGTACGAATGGGAGTTCTATTTAGGAAAGACTGTATCCTATCCTGAACAATAAACTACTCAAACTAAACTGATAAAGTAAATCTTGATTCCTACCTCCTACCCTGCCCATAGTTTAAGCCCATTAAAGTGGCCTATTACATAAAAATTTCACTTTCTTACCCTTTAATTCTCCTTGCAACCAAATGAATCTAAAGTAATAAAATAAAACAAATATCCTCCTTTAAACTAGCCAAGAATTTGACCCAGAATTTGACTGAGATGAGGTTCTTGAAAATGAGGAACTCTTGGAACCACAAGCCAAACTAAATCTCCAAATTGTTTCCCATTATAGACTGAACCATAAGCTGAGCCATTAATTCAAACCAAACCAAAAACTGGTTCAGTTTAAGAAACTGGAGGTCAAAAAAAGAGAGGCTGATTCCCCACAGCTGCAAGTCCTCTTTTTGTTGCTTCTAACTGAGATCTGCATAATTTATTCAGGAGCCTGATTTGTGATCATGGCTCATATATATTAATGTAAGGTTGGATCACGAATGACCTAACCCCAGGCGGGATCTTTAAAACGGTCAATAAATTTCAGATTCAAGGATCAAATCAGAAAAATAAATCAGAAAATAGAGGAGAAGATTAAAAAGAAGGGGTTAGGGGACCATCTCAGTACAAGGGCATTTCACCAACTCTCTCACCTCACTTAGACTCTATCAGTCTCAGCCTCTCTCAGGACAGTAGGATTTCTAACAGAGAGCTTTTCATTCATCATTAAATAGTGTCCAAAACCTTTGAGGTCGATTACAATTTGTAGGCCTTGTAACTTGCCTGAAAAATGGAAGGAAATAAAAATAGAAACATATGAGATATGGAAATAAAATGAAAAAGGAAACATACGTCTATATTACTATAGAAAGTCCCTTTCCTTGTTCAAGAAGAATCAAACTAAAAGAGAAAATAAAGAAAAATAAAACAAATCTTTGGACAAAGAAAGTCTTGTAGAAGTCTCCATCGATAACTTGTTGTCTAAGACAAAATAGAAAATAGTTTTTCTTTTAGTAGGGCCACAAGGATAGTTGAACTCATGACCTCATGATGCAGATTAATAACCAAAATAGGCTTGTTTTATTAGGAATAAGCCTATGGTTGGGTTGTATATGTGTTGGACCTTCAGTCCATGTGGTTTGGACTATATTGGACCACTTTTATGGGTCTAAAAGAGGGGCTCTAAGATTGAGTACGGGATTACTAGTTAGTTTCCTTTTTAGTTGGGTCGTGATGGGGTTCACTAGTTTCATTATTTAGTTTCTAAATTTCAGTCTTATTTAGTTTCTAAAATAAGTAGTTGCTATTTTGTGTAAGCTTGTAATTTTCCTAGTTTCTATTTTCAATTTTAGTAACTAGAAGAGTTTCTATTTTACTAGTTTCCTATTTCAGTTTTTGGGAACTAAGTTTAGTTTCGATTTTGTAACCCCATCACTATTATAAATAAAGAGAAGGTTCATTAGTAGCCCACGATTTGATTTTGAAAAAAAAGAACTTGCTGTTGGTCGCTGCTATGCATCTACTGGGTTTTCTGTGTCTGATCACAGAACAAGGGGCTGGTGTTTGATCCGGTCGACACTCTACGGTGAGAAGCCCGAGTGGATTTTCTATTGTTCTTCAAGCATTATCAGGCTTTGCTTTCAAGGATTATTTTACTGTCTAGGGTTCCAGGTATTTAGATCAATCTTTTGTTCTCAGTTCTGTCCAGCGATAGGCTTTTCTGTGAAGAACTCTCGACTTCTGTCCAGACCTATTTCCTGGTCACTTTTGCCTGAGATTTTTACCAGAGGTTACCCTCATTAATAGGGAGGCTCAATCCAGTTTTGGGTCCTTTCTGGACTCTGGTTAGTGAGATATTCGAAATCTCCATTTTTTGTCCTGTAGTGATTTTTTCTCAACAGGAGCCAGAACCGATAGGTCTGGTTTGACTTCCCTTTTCCTGTGGTGTTTTGTTATTGACTCTGGCTTATTAATACCCTATACCTGCTGCTGGTTAGTCCTATTGTTTGGTGTAACATCTGGTTTTAGAAACTCCAATTTCTGGGATTGAAAATTTTGATTTACAAGGACTGTTTGACTCTTTACTTCTAGTCTGTTGTTGCTGCCTATCTTTGGGTGATTATTGGTTGTTCTTTGGTTTAAAAGTTCCTGCAGATTGAAACTTGGTTAGACCCCTACCCTAGTCTTCATTACCTCTTAATTGTGAGGTGTTGGTCCTTGTCAACTAAGCCCTTGGGGTAAAATAGAAACTTATTGAAACTAAACTAAATCAGAAATTAAAATTGGAAAATATGGACCCAAATCACTGTCCACGTGAACTGTAGCTCTTGTTCCTGTTCATTTGAATAGTATTTTTCCGTGCATTTTATTTTTGTCCTCCTCTTCTTCATGCTTTGATCTACATCATATGTGAACCATTGCATGTTGCCACTTGTCAACCTAATAAATTGCATTTCCAGTCAGTGCTGTTGCTCCTGCCTTTGGATTCAGTCTGAAATCTAGATTTAATCTTGACAAGGCCTTATGTCAAATCAAAGGCTTAATTCCAACAATTCTGAGTTTACCATCAGCCAGCTGGTGGAATATTATGTTTGAAAAGGCATGGTACTTGTTGGAAATAATATCTGAAGATTTTAGTTTTCTTAACTAGTGTAAACAAAGTGTATGCTTCTTTTTGGTGGACATTGAAGGTGCTTTGCTGTTGAAGTTTCCACCTTCATGGTTATGACGTTCAGGATTTAGAGACCAGGATCATGAATTGGATAGATAGAACACCACGATCCCAATGCGAATTACCTGATCCAGCCCGATACTGGCTGGGCATTGAGGGAAGATTGGTGGTATCAAGTACTATCAGATGGATGTTTCCTGGTTCATCCCCTTATGGATCAGCTGATGTTATCTGATCCTTAAAAATATGTGCTTGTTGGTCTCCTGAATGTGCCCTTGTGCATAGAAAATCAAGGTAGCACAGGCAACCAATGCATGGCCATGTTGATCAAATTTATCTGATTGCTGAAACTGAGGAAAGTTCATTTTGGTTCTTGTGTAAAGCTTTTGTTTGGTGGTAAAACTTGCAATATATGCATGCATATACTGTATTTTCGAAATCACAATCAATTCCTTTTTCAAATCCTTTAGATTCAAAATTCAAACATCCCATACTGGATTTGTTATGCTTCAGGTGGATTTTGAATTACCATGAGCATGAGACGCTCTTGCAAGAGAACGAAGAGGAAAAGCTATCGAAAGAGGAGCAGGACATGGCTTGGGAAACATTTCGGCGTACAATAGAATGGGAGGAAGTGCAAAGAGTCTCCTTGGATGAATCAACATTTGAGCGGAAGGTGTCCATTGCTAAAGCAGGTGCTCCTGCACCTGAGAGCATTAAGTCTTCAGAAGCCATGGGTAGTTCAAGGAATCGGCCAGTGCAGAGAAAATGCACCAATCTTTCACATTTGTTAACTCTTAGGAGCCAAGGAACTAAAGTTGGTTGCACCACTGTGTGTGGCGAATGCGCACAGGAAATCTGCTGGGAGACTTATGGACGGTGAATCAGAAAACTATGCAACATCACATTCTCAGCCATGTACATATGTGCTGTATTTAATGTAATTCTTCTCTGTACATTCCCACTGCTGCAATTCAGCTGTTCATTTTGCACTAACAAAACTAGTTCCCCAAAATCCAAATTTGGGTCAGTTTTGCCATTTAGCCTGGAATCTCTTGTTCACAGTACATCTTAGAAATGTCTTGGAAAAACTCCCGATTGTCCTGTCAAGGTCAATTAGAGGGTGGACCTCGGTGCAATGGTAAGGTTGCTTAATTGTGACCTAGTGGGCATGGGTTCGAGTCAGGAAACAACTTTTCCGCAAAGTGGAGGTAAGGCTGCGTACATTTTGACACAACCCAGACCCCATAGTGGAGGGAACCTCAGCCTTTTATTTTTTATTTTTTAATGGAGTAATTCTCAATTGTATTTAGTAGGTAAGGAAGAGTCTGAATTATCTTTAGGTAACAGATAACTGGTGGGTGGTTTCACCTGTCTGGCAGAAACTAGACTAATGTTTGAAATGGTTCCATACTCTTCTTGCTGGTATTTTACCCATCAAAGAAACTCAGTACTTACAAGTTATACTGGGATTGGTGATGCTTTACTATCATGTTGTATTTGTCAAAGGAGGTATCGACCAATTTCAGCATTCTGCTCAGGGATTTACCTTTTGCTCTTAAGCCTTTCCAAGTATTTTGCATCTCTGATTTCTGAGGTTTCTTTTCTTAATGCTTTTGCAACGAAATGTTGCTAATACAAAGACTACAGCATGCTTTCTTTCCAAACAGAAATGACTTTTCAGAAGTTAATTCAAATGGGAGACCATTATTTAGAAGTTAATTTGGATTTTGGAGGCTTAATATTCATCCAAAATTTAGATTCTATCTTATGGAAAAGTTGTTCATAATAGACTTCAATAAAATTTAGCGAAAAATAACCCTTAGAAATAATTTTTTGGGGAATGATACCTGGTTGTTTGGCCTCTGTACTAGGCAGGGCCAATGAGGGGGCATGTAGGGGCGTCAAAAGGTGTGTTTTTGTATTTCACAGGGGTGGTTTGTCATTTTACCATAGCATAGGGGCCATGGTGACCAACTAACATTTTTTTTTTACTCTTCCCCACCCCACCCCAAAGAAAAAAACTTATTTTTGTTTAATAAGTCTAAAAAAATATTTTAGCATCAATTTCTCGGAAAGAGTTTCTTTGTGCAAACTCTGTTGAAGATTTAATTTGTGACATGCACACCAATCCTTACTTCCTTTTTAAAAGATGCCAAGTCATTCTTATTCATGAAGGCAATTATTCTCTACTTCATTTTAAATGAAAGAAATCAGATTGAAAATAACTTAACCAACAAAATCAGATTGTAAATAATATAAAGAAACTAAACCCTCTATAATATATAAAATCTGATAAGTAATGGCCAGCTTGGTTGCCTGGGAAACAAGAAATCCGATGATGCACAACCCAAATGCTATGGATGATGCTTTAACCATTGATGATTATAGGTTGAGGTGTTAATCGGTTTGGTTTCGGTGTATATGGTGCAGTTCGGTTTGGTTCACATTTATTTAGCTGGAACCAAAATTGCACCATTTACTAAACTGTTGCACTTTCTGAAATCGCAACCATTTAGTAAATGATTTCGGTTCCACGATTTTTAAACGGTTTTGGTTTCATGGTTTTGATCGCAGTTTATTCCATACGGTTTCTAAATGGTTTGCAATTGGTTTGCTAGTTTATTCGCATGTTTACTAAAATTTGCTTTTGTTGATAAATGCTTCAATCTTGTATCAAATTAAATGAGACATTGAACAAGCAAGGATTTAACTACACAAATACATAATTGGAGTAAATTATTGAATAGATTGTTGGACAACATCTATGGTCCTTAATTCTTTCCTAAATTAAACCGTTATGTTTTTCTAAAACAACTAAATATTTAATCGTTATACGGGTTAATTGGATCGATTTTGACGGTTTAAACGGTTCAGTTTTCACGGTGTCAATTTGGTTTGAAACCAACAGGTTAAACGGTTAAAACCAACCTGACCCATTTAATTAATCGGTCTTAAACTTGAAACCAGAACCGAACCATTTACTAAACGGTTTTGCAGTTTTGGTGTAAACGGATTGATTCGATTTTGATAAACAATTTCGGTTTCAAATTCACATCATTAGGTTGAAGTACCATTAATGATGCTTTACCCACCTTACCTATTTACATGTTAGATGATGGATGTTTAGCATACCCACCAGGTTGAAGATAAAGGCAAACCTTTTCAGGTAAAGGTAAACTCCGCTCTACATTGCATTCCTTAAAGGGTAATGGTAATTACCCAATCCTACTCTTACCTGTTGCCATCCCAATTGGAGAAGTGTTTCATGTGGGGGAGTTCAATTCCCACATGTGCATGAAAATTGAGAACCAATGGGAGCCCATAAGAAAACATCCACATAAACATCATTTTCCATTTTATGGGGATAAACTGGTCATTCCCCCCCACCCAATATATAATAATAAAAAAAATTATATACACATAGGTGCAAGGCCACACTCCCCCACATAAAACATATTCTCAACAAAGTTTAAAGAATAGCTCACATTTGAATTCCAAATGTAAACTTAATCTTTTGTTTATAAAAGGTCACTCATATATACACCTGGTGCAAACTAGGAAATAACAAAATCAAAATTTTCGGCTAATTTAACCAAGTCCAGGATTACAATTCTAGGAATGTTATAAATGACAATAAACTGGGCACTTCACAACTAATTATTGATTTCTTTCATGAATATTTTTGTTAGGAACTAGGGCACTTACATTGCTAAATGTTGCATTTGAAAAAAAAAAAAAATGTAAAATTTTAATCGGAGATAGAACGCTGCCAGACTGCCTAGCATACATTAACGCCTCCCTGTGTCTTTCTCCTCCATCCTATGAAAAATTGCTTATTGTTTCTTGGACAGATGAACAGAGTCATAGTTGCAAAATTCAACTGCAATTTGTCTCATCGTTTCCTAATTTCACAAAATTCATCAAGTAGAAACCAGGATAAAGGAACCCAAAATTTTAGAGAATTTATTCTGATGACAAATCCACACTGTAGCTTCATGGCATGTCTTGCCTACGAAAAATATCCCCAACTCGTAAGGAGACGGCAAATTCAACCGATTTTTTTTTTTTTTTTTTTTT
>NC_056566.1:9419947-9520981 GCF_013358625.1 Macadamia integrifolia
TTGGGTTGGGGCGGGGGGAGGGAGGGGGGGAAGGAAGAGAAAGAATAAGGAATCGTATCTGCCCCAACAGTTATGTTTGTTTCACATTTTTCTCTGGGTTTCCTGATTCTTGAATCTTGCAACTGGTGCATTCCTTAGATTCAGGCGGTGGAGTGTTCTCTGAAATACTAATCCGAAACGTCTGATTCTTCTCTTCATTCCCAGGAACATGGAGAAGAGCTTCCATAATTAGGATGTCCCAGTCCAGAGGCCGTAGAAATGAAAACCATGTGTTTTCTGTATACATAGACCACGTAAATAATCAATAGAACGATTTGGGGAGAGAATGTCTTGTACACACAAGCCACATGATTAAATATGAATGGAACAGTTAAATGGTCATCATCTTAATACTAACAAAGTTATGAATACGTGCAAGTTCCACAATGTCAACACAAAATATTAGTTGGTTGCATCTTAAGACTTTCTGGTGATTACCATGGAATGATAAAAAGAGGCCCATCAGAACTAGTGATTTTCTTTTTCTTCATCCATGTTAATTTAGAGCTGGAATATATAACCAGCAAAGAAAAGTCATTTCCATAACGACAGTCTTGCCACTCATGTTACAAATGAACTGTGAATCTAATTAATAGCTGAGTCAGCTAATTAGCTGATTTTTTTACTCTGTTATGCATCTCCTTCTCCCCATCAAACATTTGTGGCCATCTATAATGCAAGATAAATTAAATGAGTTACAAAAACCATAAAGTTTAAGAAACCATATCATCATAAGAAAATTGTAGAACTAATATCATTTTATCAAAGAAGATGGAAAATATTAGCATTTTGAGAACATTTCTCTCCCTTCTACATACAGAATTCTAGTGGAAGGTTATGGCTTCATTCAAAGAACGTTAAATCAAGCCATGCAGCAAGAGCTGATGAATCTATGAGCACTTGAAACAGGTGGTCATTGTTTCAAGAAAACGGCTTTAAAGGTAGTCAGTCATCCACCATAATGGAGAGAAACTTCAAATATTTTGCAATAAGAAGCATGAGAGGATAATGTCAATTGCCAAGTTGATTATTAACCAAAAACTCATTTACTATGGATTTATCAATGATGCAATTTCTCCAACAGGCATTGTACCAAAGATCAAGATAGTGAGTGCCAGGATAAGATTACCGTGATGAACTGCCTTTCTATCTTCTCAAGTAAAGGCTCATTAAAGAAATCCTCCATTAGCCAAGCAATAGAAGATGAGGACGGCCATTGTGAACTAGGACCTAAATGTTGTGGATTGCATTTCTAGAATGTTCAAGAAGCTTTGAAAGATATCCATGCTAATGTTCCCAGTGGATAGAAATGATAACTTTTGAATTATGGGAGGACTTACATGAGGAGAGACCGAAGTGGAAAAGCAATCTCTTTCAATTTTTTCTTGTTAGATTGTAGTTTTGTTCATCTGCTGAATATGTTCCATGTGAAATCCAAATATAAAAGAAAAATGATCTTCAAAAGCTTTTGTTATTGCACCTACCAATGCTAAAGACAGAAGTAACCCACTCACCTCCATGACGAACAGCCCTCAATTGAAACACACCAGTCCCTTGTGGTCCAGACACTGGAAACGTGCAAGATACAGAGTGCCTCTTGTGAGCGACTGCCAGTGAGGCATTGTACCATGGCCCCTTCACAATAGGTTCACCAAGAGCATCCTTAATTGCTTGGCTCTGACTTGCTTTTTCCATGGCCTTCCTGAGATAAAATGCATGCAGACAATGAAAATAATTAGTTTCCTCCAAGACAGTAACGGGTGAACTGTAGGTTGGATACTTTGCTTAGCCACGCAACTCTCACTGTAGAACAGCCAACACATTGGCCGGTGAGGAGGCTAGGGTGGAGGTAAATGGGGACAGATTACCTTGTTTATCCCCTTATTATCCCCCTTGCTTAGGCCTCCTTTGAGGTCTCTTCGGCTTCGGCCTTTGTCTTGTTTTGATATAGTATGGCTGGTGGCATTTGTTGTTTGTTCTATTCTGTGTCCTGTACTTATTTTTTGTTTGCAATAATTCTTGGTTAACCATCCAAAAGAAAATGAAAAAGGATGTATCTGCTCTTTTTTTATTCTTCCTAATGAATATGACCAAAGTTTTCTTATTGCATGTAATATACTGGATACTGAATGCAACAAATTTCTAAATTACCTATCCAAAACAAAATAGAAGGGAGAGGGATAGGCACGCCACCCGTGTGCCACACGCCAATGGGCAGCACCAATGGGGGCGCAGGAGGGGGCATCATCCGGAAGGGTCATTTCAAAGGGGGAAAGAGAGAGATAGACACAGCACCCACTATCGGGGCAGTACACAGCCAGCGTGACCAGCTGTTTCCCAAAAAAAAATATATATATTTCCCACTCTTTTTTGTTTTCTTTTTAATGAATAAGTGACCAAACTTTTCCTTATATTGTATGAAATATAATAGATACATGAATTGCACAATGTACCAGTAGTGCAACTTGCAATTTCCTTCTACAGATTCACCATACTCACTCAAACAGAATGATGTAGCTTATTAAGAGGATGCTGTTGAAAACAAGACAAAAAGTAGAGAAACAAATGCAAAATGGTAGTATTCAGAAAACAACTAAGAAAGTACTGCTTTGTTTACAAGCAGCATTTTTCAGTTTTCAGGCAAGTAATTTCCTACAGCAAAGTACATTTATTCTATTTTATGTTAAAAGCTAATGATTAACAGAAGAATTAAATAACATTAGGGAATAATGGTTGAGATTAAGGTTTTACAAGGAAGAATAAAGGGGAAAAAGAAATAGATTCAAAAGAATGCAATTTGTGTGGATTGTGATGTAGATCGAGCTGTCAAAAGAAGAGTTCAAAGCTGGCCCAATTCTGGCTCAGTTTCATACAACGAACCAGCCTTATTTTTTTCCAATCGGATCAGCCAACCTGCTGTTACTGTCCACACAGGTAGTGTTCACGTGAACAGTATCTTGGGGGCCGATATTGACAGTTGGCTTGGGAAAAATGCTTCCAGCACTTGTTAGGATATTAGAAATTAGTTTCTGTTTTTATTTCTTTGTTTTATCTTGGCAAGCAAGCTTTGTAACTTAGGAAGATTCATTCCTTTTTTAGTTAGTAATTTGTTTCCTATTTGGCTAGCTTAGTGGTCAAGTAAGTCAGTAGTTTCCTTTTTATATGTGAGGCAAGGTAATTAGAATTTATTTCTTAAGTCAATTTAGGAAGTTAGAATAATAAGTCCATTAGTTTCCTTGTTTGTTATTTCTTTGTGTCCAAGTTTTGTAAGGCTAAAGTCCATTGATCATAATAATAAACGAAAAAAAAAAAAAAGATTGCAGTTTATGAAAATTGAGTCGCACTCATGGCTGAGATCGCTGTTACCTTGAGGGGTGAGATATCCAAAACTTGAGTGAGATGCCCATTCACTAATTCTTCTCCACCCTTCTCAACCCCACCATCAAATTCTCTTTCTTCTTTCTTATTTCTATTTTAGCCTTTGTGAGAATGTTTTGAGACCTATATCTTGTTTAAAGACTTGAAGGCCTCCAAGATTGCTGATCAGAGACACACACAATCTTTTAATTTTCAATTACAACCATATAGGACCTTCATCTACTCCAAGTTTCAGCTCCATCTGAGCCACGGTTTGTAGGTTCTCATATTTCTCCCTATTCAGCCAGATTTTTCAGATCCTGCCTAGGATTAGGATCACTTGTGATCAGTTCTTACATTAGATTGGCTGCCCAATTATTCGCATAGATTTTTAGTACAAAGGATAGTTTTTGATGCAGTTGCATCTGCATGGCTGAACTGATACCCAATTCGGAAACCCAGACCGAGACAAACCAGAAACTTGGTCCAATAGGGGTTGGTGGGGACCATAGTCGTCAAAGCGTCGCCTAAGTGCCACCTAGGCATCCAGGCAGAAAATATGGGCCAAGGCAAGCTGTCGACTTATTTTCCAAGGCGCTTTGGTGTCAGCGATACATGTCCACCCTTGTGACTCGTCTCTCCCCGAAGGAAAGAAAAAAAACACTGCTACTGCTGCTGCCACTGCCAGCACCGTAGCAGCATAATAAGTAGAAAAGAAGATGCAGATGGAAGGAGGGCGAGAAGGAAGAATATTGAAGATGCAGTAGCAGTGGCAAGCACAACAACTGCCACCGACGAAGAGAAGTTGCAGCGTCCACTACCACGCCATCATTGGTACCATAAAAGGGGTGGGGGACAAAGACACAAGAAAGAGGAGGGAGCATGCCTGTTCAAGTTTCAGCGCCATTGCCACTCCCTTCAACAATATCGCAGACACGAAGTCATGATTCTTTCTAAATAGAGCATGCTTCCAGGAGGACGAGTGGTTTTCCTCCGTTAATCCCCCAGGCCCTCTAGTCCCCGCTTCTAGAATCCATCGACATCAAGAATGCCCTAAACTCTCCCCCTTTCTTTAATAAAATATTTGTTTATCTTATTTTAAACAACATGAGCAAAAAATTGAGGTATAAGTACGGTTTCCAAAGTCTTCTTGGATAGTTAAAGATTGAAATGATAACAAATCTTACACACATAGGTGGGCGCTTTGTCACCTAAGCACTTAGAGAACCCTCTCTTTCAGAATACCTCTTATTCAAGGGTACTAAACTTCATTATATTTACAGAATTGCCCCTACTTATAATTGGATATCTATTACTTGCGTGGGTCCAGACCCAAAATTCCAGTGTTGGAACCCGGGTTGCACTACACTTCAAGGAAACTAGAATTAATTTTATGTCAGGCTACATTGAATGTAGTAACCCAGGCTGCAGCTTGACATCCATCATCAGCCACTGAACACTTTTGACAAAGCACTTTCAAGAAGACAATTGAATTCTGATCCTCAATAAAATGACTGTAGTATGAATGCCCCAAGACATGACGACCTTGAGAAACTAACTAATGTGCCTCAAATGTGCTAATTGCAGTTATCATCCTTTCTAACCTTATTCCGTACACATAGAAAGAGAACCCAAAGCCACAGCAAGAACAGTTCTTGGATAAGTGAAATAAGAACCATCATTACATAGAAAGAAAACCCAAAGTCACACCAAGAAGGGTTCCTGGAAAAGTGAAATAAGAACCATCATTTCTAGATGCTAGATGACAAAATGGACATTATGGGTCTGGTATGGAAAAGATTAAGAAGACAAGATGAGATGACAGAGAATTACTTACAAGGTCCATAACTGCTTTTATGCCATGGAGAGAGATTTGATACCTAGTAACTCTAATCAACAACAAAAACATTCACTTGAGTTATCTAAATAAAGCAAACAAATAACTACATAAGATTTCAATATACAAATCTCTTGCCTTATATGAATAACAATTTTATTAAAAAAATAAAATAAAATTGGTACAACAACAACAACAACAACAACAAGAAGCACTAAAGCCACATCACCTCTTTCCACTTACAATAACAAAAAATCAACCTTATCCCACAGTATGGAGATATACTTTGGAATCGAGAGGTCTTAAGATAAGCAGAACAAAGACGAAATATATGAAGTGTAACTTCAGTCGATTGAGGATTGATAGCGAGGAAGTGAAAATTGAGGGGAGAGAGATCCTGCAATGTGATTGTTTCAGATATCTGGGCTCTACGTTAAATAAAGAATGTGAGATTGATAATGATGTTTCCCACAGAATTAAGTAGGATGGATGAAATGGAGAGGGGCGTCTAGAGTGTTATGTGATCGACGTATTCCTCTAAAGCTTAAGGGAAAATTCTACAGGACAACCATAAGACCAACTATGATGTATGGTGCAAAATGTTGGGCAGTCAAGAAGCGTAACATAGATAAATTGAGTGTGGCTGAGATGAGGATGTTGAGATGGATGCCAAGCAAAACCCTAAGAGATGGAATAAGGAATGACCAGGTTAGAACGGATTTAGGAGCTGCACCAATTCATGATAAGATCAGAAAATGTCGGTTACAATGGTTTGGACATGTCCAAAGGAGGCCCTTGGATGCCCCAGTACGAAGGAGTGACCATATGCAGATGACTGGAGCTAAAAGGGATAGGGGTAGGCAAAAAATGACCATTGATGAGTTAGCTAAAAGAGACATGCAAAAGTTAAGTCTTCACCCTAATATGGCATCTAACAGAACTGTCTGGAGGGCTAGGATCCAAGTTGCTGATTGTTCGTGAGTGAAATGGTCCAAAGTTTTTTTTTTTTTTTTGGGGGGGGGGGATCCATATAGCCAACCCCATTTAGTTGGGATAAGGCTAAGCTTTATTGTTGTTGTTGTTGTTGTTGTCAACCTTATCCCAACTAAATGGGGTTGGCTACATGGATTTGAGCGAAGACAAAATATTTAAAATAATAAGAAGAAAAGAACACTGCAACAACACAAACTACCCATAAATAACTCACCTAAATGGGGTTGGCTACATGGATCCTATCCCTCCAAACAACTCATTTGAGGTCATACTAGGTCAAGACATAAACTATGCATGTCTTTCCTCACTACTCCTAGGGTTATTTTAGGACTCCCCTGAGCTCTTTTAGTTCCTCCCATCTAAATCAGATCACTCCTCCTCCCTACTAGTGCATCCCAAGGCCTCTGTTGAACATGACCATGCCACCTTAGACGACTTTCTCGGGGCTTATCATGTATCAAGACAACTCCTAAATCAGCTCTAATATGGTCATTCATTACTTTAATCCTTCTTAGTTTTGCCACCCATCCATGTCAACATCCTCATCTCAGCTACACTTAATTTATCTACATGACGCTTCTCAATTCCCGACATTTTGTCTCATACATCATAGCCGATCATACAACAATCCTATAGAATTTCCCTTTAAGCTTTAAAGGAATACATCAATCATATAATACTCCAGATGCACCTCTCCATTTCATCCATCACACTCTAATTCTCTATGAAACATCATCATCTATATCACCATCTTTAGTTATGGTTGACCCAGATATCGAAAATAATCACTTTGTATTATCTCTCTCTCTCTCCTCAATTTTCACAAGTTCATTATCCATCTTAGTGTCAATAAAGTTAAATACTAACATACCGATATTCAGTCTTTGTTCTACTTATCTTAAAACCTCTCTGGATTCCAAGGTTGATCTCCATAACTCTAACTTAGTGTTAGTCCATATTTTTGTCTCATCCATTAAAACAATATCATGAGAAAAAAGCATACACGAGGAACATCCATGAAGAGGTTCCTAGTTAAACCATCCATAATAGGCACGAACAAGGGCTTAAAGTTGATCCTTGATGTAACCCAATTGTGATTGAGAATTCACTACATTGACCTCCATGGTTCTCACATTAGTGACCACGCCCTCAAACATATCTTTAATTATTTCCATATACTTACTTGACACCCTTCTCTTCTCTAGAACATGCTAGATAAACTCACTAGGGACTCTATCATAGGCTTTTTCTAGGTCAATAAAGATCATATGGAGATCCTTCTTGCAAACTCTAAATCCTTTCATGAGCCACCTTAGTAAGTGAATAGATTTTGTTGTAAATCCATGTGGCATAAAACCAAATGGGTTCTCCGAGATAGTAGTTTCTCTTTTCATGTGGGCTTTAATAACTTTTTTCCCATAACTTCATAGTATAATCCATTAGTTCAATGACTCTATAGTTATTGTAGCACTGAATATCACCTTTATGTTTGTAGATCGGAACTATAGTGCTTTTCCTCCATTCGTCTGGATTTTCCTTGAGCTCATAGTATTGTTAAATAGTTTGGTTGGCAAAAATACACTAGCACACTACATAACGCTAAGTTCTTCCACACTTCTATTGAGACCATATTTGGGCTTGGTGTCTTGCCTACTTTCATCTTTCTTAAGAATTCTTTAACTTCAAACACCCTAACCTTTCGAATATATCCATGGCGTGTGGTGTCTTGATGAGTAATGCAATCTTATAGGCCAATGTTACTCAAAATGTCTCCATTTAGAAGGTCATAAAAATATTTTTCCCATCTCTTCATGATATCCGCATCCCTTACTAGCACTTTACCATCATCACTTTTAATAAATCTAACATGGTAGAAATCTCTACTCTTCCTTTCCCTTATTTTAGCTATCTTATAGATAGATTTTTCTCCTTCCATTGTGTGTAGATGGTTATAAAGATCTTCATACTTCTTTGCCCTTGCTTTCCCCACAATTTTCCTAGCATCATTTCTGGCAGACTTATACCTTTTTAGATCTTCTACGTCTTTAGTCATTTGCCACTTAATTTATTAATAAAAAAATTCGGCATCTTTGCCATTACACCTCTTTCCACTTAATTTATAAATAAAATCATTTTATAGTGTTAGATGGCTTCTTCATTTGGCATTTGGTACCACTTCCCTTCAAGTAGTGGTTGAAAAATCCAGCTTTATTTTGTAAACCTTGAAGGGTTAATTTAAAAAACACAAAAACAGATAAAAACTCACAGGTGGATGATATTTCATTCTCCCAGTATTAAATAGGGAGATGTATTTATTCTAATATGTGACAACTAATATTGGCAGCATCATGACATTGAGTTCACAAAGGAGTTTAGCTAGTTTCATGAGTAGCATCAGGGGACTGGCCCAACCCTGACAACCCAACTGGATGACTCACAGAGATGGTCCATCAGGTTGCCCCCTTGATTAAGAAAGATAAACTAAAATAAATTCTTGCACATCAATGGTCCATCAGGTTAGCATTTTGTTTTTGTCTTAAAAAGAAGTTGTAAGGTAGTCCGTTATCCATGCCTGCTTGGATGTTTTTATTTTAAAACCCAGGAAGAATGAAATTTAACCATCCAGTCAATCATATTTTCATGAAACAAAGAAGAAAATCCTTGAAATAAGATATTAACACCTATGCCTTGATAGAACCAGAGATGATATAACTCTAAAAGGAAAAATTCCTGAATTTAATGTATGACTACAAACTGACAATGCTAAATCAATTAATTAACCTCATTAAGGAAGTTTCTGAAGGAGGCAGCGAAGAGAATCTGCATTAACAGATAGATTTGATCATATAGTGGTTCTTGGTAATTCTATTGTGCAAAGGGGAAAGCAGAGCATTTTCTTTTATATGAAAACAAGTGATTTTTTCACCACTTTTGTAGAGGAAAGCTACTCTGAGAAATATCAGCCCATCTAATAGCAATTGCAGAGCTGAGTCCATAAAGAAGAATTTTTCTTAATCCCAAGATTCCTCAATTAGAAACTATTTAATAGAAGAAAACACACAAGACAGAATGGAAATCACCAGATAAGTTCATATTACATAGAAATTTCTAATATAGCCCCTTTTATAAGCAAACGGGTATAGAAATGTAAAAGACCAAGTCTTTCAAAATGGAGTATGGCATTGTGTCAGACACATGAGATTTTTGTGCCACAGCACGAAATGGATTGCACTTGTAGCACAGCACAAAAACCAAGGTCGGCTTCTAGACTAAAAATAATAATAATAATAATAATAATAATAAAATAACGAGCAACTTAGTGTTATCTTAGCCATAGGAGTCACTACTGTAATTAGAGTAATCTTGATAACCACCAACACAACTACTGAACCAAGCTCTAAAACAATGCAATCAAGCAATCTGTGAGCAATCAGTTTCTTTGTCCATCAAACGCATGCTCCCAAATTCCCAATTTCTCTTCCATCAACCAAAATTTGGAATTTATTTGGGAAAATAATTAAATATAAACTGCAAAATACCTGCTACATCCATGATAAATTGCAAGATCATCAAGAGCACTCAAAGCAACACCACCCGTGAGACTAAGCAACAAAACTGAGACCACCTTGCGACCCAAATTCTTGGTCTTCCCTTCCTCCGTAGACATGGAAAGCCTGCAAAAAGCAAAATCTCATTTAAAAGACAATGAATTCGGCTTCTCACATAAATCAAGCTAATAAGGATTTAAGATTAACAAAAATGAGATCATATCTCTTTTATAGATTTAAGATCAACAAAAAGGAGATCAATTCTCTTCTGTTCCTTTAATAGAAGATAAATTTCAGCTTAGAATCATGAATGCCATACAACTACCTCTAAGAAACTACTGAAATTAATTAATTAATTATTTAATAAAGCATATGGGTACCGCGAATTATAGGTCAAGTGATCTTTTCTTCTATATATTCATTTTTTCCTTTGAAATTTCTGAAGAAATACGAATTCGCCTTCGTTGGCTACAGAATCATTGAGATGCAATATGGGTCTTAAGGAGGTATCTGAAACTTGGAAGTTCTTGAGACTAATAGCAAGATTTTGAAGGATCTTTTTACCTTGCAGACTGGGTTGCCGGAGAAATCTTCAGAAGGGTTGAAGCCAACCTCTTTCCTAGCATCCTCTCTCTTTCTCTCTCAAAGATCTCCCTCTCCCCCTTACTGATACTTGTTAGTCTGCTACAAGCCTACAAAGCCATACGGCGCTTTAAACTGTTTCGCTTTTCCTCTACCTGTTTACAAAGTGCAACACTGCCCACATAGGAACGGATTCCTGTACGGCCCTGATATATGTCAAGTGTATTAGGGTAATATGTCATTTAGCTCCTTCACAACGGCTGCTATATTTGTCTTTCCGTAATAGCAGGAGCCGCGTGCATTGGGGCACTTTTATTTTCCTAAAAAAGGGAAAATTATCTGTCAATGTATGTTTACACCAAGACACGACAGATGTGAAAATACCACACTATTCCACACTAAAAATGTTTACCTATATCTTCCCATTGGTTGCACTCGCTGACATGTACCTACACCCACCAGTAGCATTCTTTTCTTCTCTATGTGTTAGCCAAGGGCAAGTCAATTCAGCCCAAATTGTAAAATAAAAATTAGTAACTGAATTTAAAATGTTTTAGAATTATTTATATAATTATGTTAAGTTTTTTTTTTTTTTTTGGGAAATATTATTATGTTAGGTAATGATTATTTGATTACAGAAGCTTTTGTTTTAATATTTATTTTATTTTATTTCCCTTTCTATTAAGAAAAGTTATTAAAGATTTGAAAAATGTTAGAAAGCAAGCATATGGTTGGAGAATACTATGAAAATGTCAATAAACAAGGAAAGCGCTATATGATTGAGTTGCAAAAATGAGAAAAAAATGTCAATAAATATGGAATGAAAATTATTATTTATGTTGTATTTAACTTTAAAATTTGACATATGACCTATTCAGAGAATGATGCTCGTTCCACATGGAACAATTGGAACGACCACATAGATATGTTTTCTTGTACAAGGACAGTGAAAAACTTGTTGCCCTCAGTTTTTCATTCTTAATCTTAAATCCTAAACAAATATTGATTTTCAGTCCAATTCATATCTGAGCAATGCTTGCTTTGAGTTTGGAACAGTCAATTCCATTTAATATATAGATAGAACGGGTATAGGCCTTACCCAGGAAAAACAAAATGTATCCAATACAATGGTCAAAGGACCAAGCCATCATTGCCAAATAACATCACTAGTAGGCCACAGAACTGGAAAAGCTATCCATTCTATAGAAGAAATTGGAGAAAGGTTTCCTCTGCTGTGGGTGAGAAGAAAGCTCCCTCCATGACATGAACATCTATTTTTATCCATGAAGAATTGTATAGATGAGATATCCTTTAATTTAGATATATCACATGTCAAATTTAATGGCCTATCCATTGCTTTTGAAGTTACTCATAGTGTTCGCGTTTTATGAAGGAAGACTTATTCACCTCCTCACAAAGCCTTTTTCACTTTTGTCTTATCACTCCTCTTCGCAAGAAACAACCTAACTGCCTATGTAACGATACCGTTTTGTCGCACCTTATTGGTGTGTTCCCTATTCTGCTTGTTCAAAGAACCCTCATCCTGTCTTTTTTATTTGGAAACTTTGCACCCAAAGATTTCGAATTGATAAGAAAGAAGTTTTTTTTTTTGGTCGACATGAAAAAGATCATATCAATTCACGCTTGCTACAGTCTTGAATCGTTCTGTACGAAATGCAGTGATATCATGTTCATAACAATTGAGTACCAAAAGATTCAAAACTCAGCAGATCTTTAGGTTTTGCATCAACTCTCTCCAGCACAAGTAATGACGGAACCCTCCACTCAAAGCCATGAAGCACACTCATTGCATCAACTCTCTCCACAGACAATCTGATCTGATATCATTTGATGGCGTTCCATCCGGAAGTCTAAATCATATTCACGCTTGCTACAGTCTTGAATCATTCTGAAAGAAATGCAGTGATACCATGTTTATAACAATTGAGTACCAAAAGATTCAACAGATCAGCAGATCTTTCAGAGAAAACCTAAATGTCCCTGACTCCTTGAATCTCCATCCCCTCTGAATATAATTGGGATCTCCACCAAATCACCCTTGAGCAAAATGTTTTCTCATCAGCAAACTAATGGTGCTTTCAGAGTTGGATCAAACGACCTCATGACTGATCCCTAGTTGCAAGGGAAATCGAACGCCGGCCATTGCTAAGGTTTTGCCACCTCATTCAGCACAAGACGGAACATTGATGGGAGCAGAGCTTGCTTTGTAAAACTGTCAGCCTGTTGTTTTGATATAGATAATAACCATCCTTAGTATCATCCACGCAGACATTTCTCCCACTCAAGATTTCTGAATCATTGGTTTCCAGTAAAAATTCTTGTAACTAATTTTGAACAATCTAATTCCCTGTTTAAAACAAGAACCTAAAACTTTGGTACACATGAGATATTCTCTTTTGCTTTCCCCAGTCCCACTCCCCCCAGCCCACCTCCAACCCCACACAGAAGTACATCTACTGTTTTAAATATGCTGACAGTAATGACAACTATACATACTTCTCAACAAAAGACTACTCAAAACACCCAGATGGGGTAATTTGTGACGCCCCCTAGATCAGACGGACAATAGAACTAACCTACCCTCTTTCATCTCCCTCCCAATTATTCTTCTCCTTGGGTCCAGTGGGTCCTTCCTCTCTAGAAAGTTCCATCGGAATCTTGTCAAAAATGTTCTCCACTGAAAACCTGATCACCGCCGGAAGAAGACTGCTTATCTTCTCCAGTTCCGAACGAGAACTATACACAATGGTTGGACCCCATTCTCTCATATACTGCAACCAACATGGCTCTGTCACAATTCCATCACCGAGATACTCAGCTGCAACAATCTGATACTTGACACTTGAATCCACATAAAAGTTGCTTCGAGCAGCATCATTCTTCACTCCTATCCCCAGCTTCTCAGAACCTTGAATATAGTTCCCAGGATGTGGGAAGCTTGCATGACCATGCTTTGATGAGTAAACAATTGGCTTGTTCCCTTCAATGAACTCCAAGTTCCATGCATCCACCCATTCACCACCACTGTGCTGTGAGAAGTATATACTCCAGAGTTCACCAGTGAAGTTGCTCACACGGAGTGTGAAATGCTCCCAATCACCAACATGCTGCCCTATCTTGCTAAGTGAAAAATTTAAAACCCCAACCTTGATAGTGGCTGGCCCATTGAAGGGACAAAAGACCCACATTGCAATATCAGTGAATGTTCCTCCCAAGGCTGGTTTCACATGAACATAGAGTTCTGCACTTTCTATGTTGCCACATTTAACAGTACTCCTTTGATCATCATTTGGCAAGTCTATCCAACATTCCCCATCATTATTGCCACCATTTGGAAGGTTTGAGCCACTAGCATCAATTGCTTCACCATCTAATTCCCCTTTTCTGTATAACAAGGCCCCATTTTTGAAAAACCATGGCACAGAGGAAGGCAAATATATCTCATCTGGATGGAAGAAAACTGTAGGCCCATAGTGCCTGATAAGACCATGGACCTGCTTCAGATTTGGCATTGCATGCAGGTTTGGATCGAGGTTTTTCAAGCATGCAATATTCAGCTCATCTCCAGAACTACTGCAGAAGAATGTTCCTACAGATACACCTTTTCCCAATATTCCTCTATGGCTAGGTCTTACTTTCCAAACCCAAAATGGAAACTTTTGGGGAGATTTTGAATTCACGTCAAGAATTAAACAATTGGCCTCACAGTTCTCTGTGAGATCAGCTCGGACACATCTCACTTCTTCAAGTGAAGGCTTGCCAGGCTTTTTAGTGACCAAATGCCCCATAACTTTATAACCCTCGGGTGCTTGTGGCAACCAAAAGTAACCGCATCCATCATGAATGTCGCCGTTCCAATCATCTATACTCCAAACTAGTGTATAGTCAACAGGCTTGGTAAGAGCTGGAGAGTCATTTCTGTGGCAAAAATGACTACCTTCTGCATCAGGAGCAGCCACTTCTCTAGCAGCAAGAACAAACCCTTGTAAAGGCTGGTCATTTGGTTGGCAGTAGCAACCTAGGCTGAAAAATCCATCTGGTATTCCTATTGGTTTATAGAATGCAGCACCTTTTCTGCTATCATTCAATAGACTGCAGCTCCAAACACTCTCAAACTTGGTGATTTGAACCACCTCTATTTCTCCTAGACAAATAATTCCGCCAGCAAAACCTTGACCTGGAAAAATGAAATACTTCAGTATGTGTGAAGTATTTGAGGTAAAAGACAGACCTTCTACCAAAAAAAAAAGATATGCATACAGAGCAACATCGTTTACCATAACACAACCCATTTAACAAAAAGCTCAAAAATCTGATCACAAACATGAGAACCAGCCTCTTTGTTATTGAAAACTTAAACAGAGTTTTAAACCCAAAATTGGCGCATATGTGAAATGGCAGAACCAAGCCCCAAATTGCCAGTTGTGTCTGTGCAGGGGTGGACTGTATCAGGAATTTCTGTCCAACTAGAGCCGAATTTTCAAATGGAAAAATTGGAAAAAAATAAAAACACTATGAATCATTGACAGGTACAGACAAAACATTTTTAGTACTTCTCATCCTAACCCAAGTGGAACATTTGAAGAACTGGAATAATAGATGAATCAATTGACAGTTTACAAAGTGCAAGGCCATTTCTACAAATACAAAATTACAAATATGTGAAGAAAACAAATAGTACAGACGTATTGTCTGTAACAATCTGAACAGCTAATGAAGCAATCAAATGAAACAGAAAATAGAACCAGCTAAGTGTGCTCACAAAAGATGCAAGAACAACATCTAGAACCTGTAATAGATAAGAATACGAAAACGAAACGTTTAAATCATTCCACCATTTTTCTGCACGAGAAAATGTAAAAAGAAAAATATTAAAACCATACAAGACAACATAATAATCATTATTCAACCACAAAAACAAGATGATCCAAGATGAAATCTCTAGAATTGGGGATTTAAAGCTGTCACCATAAGAGAGGAGAAATGGGGTATGGTAACACATACCATAAACCCAACAGATCAATCTTAAGTTTCAAAATAGAGGATCAGGAGAAATGTGATAAAGTAACAGACACCATAAGCCCACACAGATCAATCTTAAGTTTCAATTAGAGGATTGCCTCTTTAATAGGCATGTACACCCACTCTAATCAGGTAATGAAATAGCAAACAACTAGACAATTTTTGAAAGCCTTCATGCATCTCTGGAGCCTATTATCTAACAACCCAGAAATATCGACCAGAGATAAAAACTAAGAAATCCCAATTGCTTGTAAAGGCGATAAAACTGACCCAAAAGAAATACTACCACCAGAAGAACATAAGAAACGAAAAGAAGGTTAAGAATAGAAGAAGAACCAAAGCCCAGGATCTGCAACAGAAAATTCCAGAAAATTTTGTGTTTTTGTATTCAAATTCTTACCTTTTGGCCATTTCGGAAGCGGCGCCGGCAGAGTGAAAGGCTCCGGTTCAGGCGACGACAAAGTAGAGATTCTGCTCCAAAAGAAACACTTGCCCCCAAACATCTCGGAACTCTCGGAAAAAAACAACAGAAGGAAGTTCCAAGTTTTCTTATCCTGGGTCTCCGAAATATTTGTTTCCCAATTCAGATCCTAAACTTATTCCTCCAATTCCATGAGATTGGACGGTGGTCGTTGCAGCATTGAAAGAGTAAAGGGAAGAGTAAAAAGTTCTCTCTTTCTTTCTCTCCCAACTCAGAGTCCATGATTTTTTGAGAGACTACGTTAGGACTCTTGATTGAGAGAGAGAGAGAGAGAGAGAGAGAGAGAGAGAGAGATTGGTAGATAGGGGGGAGTTTCCTACCTTTCTTCGAGTTAAGTGAAGTGAGGAGACAGGTTGGTCTGGTTAGTTTTCTTTTCATGGTTTAGTGCACGGAAGGATTCGGGAACCGATCACCTTGAAAACCGACACGATACTGATACATGTAGGCACTGATCAGTTTATGTCAGGCAAATTTAACCCTGGTTTCTTGAAACTTTGGACTGTTTTACACTAGGGGGTGCAAGTTTGGCCTGGCAGCCCGAACCCACCCTTGGCCTGCTTTGGGCCCACATAGAGTTAGGCTTAAAAATTTTGATTTTCACTCTAAATTTTTATGGCCCCAAGTCAAGGTTAGGGTGGGTAAAGATTGATGTTTGTGGCTTACCTTGTCTGTCCTGAGCCCGATTCTAATTTTTTATCTTGACTTTTACCCCTGATTTGGCCTGTCTATATCCTAATTTATTGATTTATTGAGTGTTTGATGGCTAATTTTTTAAGTTTGATAATCATTATCCACTATGGTTGTAGAAACTATTTAAATTTCTCATCTAATGATGTCTTTTAAATTTAATTTTTATTGTACTTTTCAATTCCAAGGGATTTAGATGCAAGGTCAAATGAGTTTTTAGTTATTCCATATTTTGTAAGGGTCAGGTTATATTCGGCCATTGATGGCAAATCAGGGTCAACGCCAATCAAGGACATCTTGACCGGCCCCATCCAATCAGGGCCAATCAAGGTGGACCTGGGCTAGGCTAAGCCCTGTAGGGTTAAGCCTGTGTTGAAGTTTTTAGGCCCTAAGTTAGGATTCAGGGCGGGCTTGGGTTCAACTAATGGGACTCAAGGTTGCGCTAGGGTTTTGAGAAGTGCTACCCAACCTGGCCTTGTTGCAACCCTATTTTACACCTAGTCTGTACCTTTTCACTAATATGGAAACAACACATTATCAAGATTGGAAGCTATCGATACCTAAAACCATGATCGTATCTGATGGATCATGGGGGGACTCAATTTCGATGCTTAAACAATAAAATTTGCTACCTTTGTGTCTAAGTGCAGAGGCCACAAGAGGAGGTAGCATTCTTTCTCCCTTATTCTTATTATGGACAAAAAAAAATCTTGGTGAACGGATCAATGGATTAGGCATTAACTTTTAGTAATGAACTAACGGTTCAAGGAGCAAATTTGGGATGATAAGGCAAAAGTCTCTCTCTCTCTCTCTATGGTAAGGTGGGCCCACCAAACACACATAGGGGTGAGATTTTTGTAACTAGGTTGTGGATAGCCACGGTGGTGGTGGATTCGGTTTATTTTATTTGTAGATTTCTTTTCTTTTGAGTAATTCTTTTATTTCTCGGTTTTTCGACGCGGTATATGCCTTTGGACTCTTGGGAGGAGTGGCAGATGAGTGTAAGACCACGTTTGCGCCCAAGTTATGTTGGAAATACCATCTTAAAACTTAGATCTAGGAGGTTACCCCTAGTTTAAGATGTCTCAAATAATGAATCATCTATCCCGCTCCATGTCGATGAGATCGGCAAGTGACAAGTTCTAATGTGCTCCGTTATGAAGAACAAATTAATGATGAACAAACTACAAATCTCAACCGTTAACTCCAAAGATGGGATATGCCCAAAGTATCCCGCAAAGAAATTTACGACAGAGATTGGACCTCTTGGGAGACCATCAAAACTGTTGAACAAACCATTAATTTTACTCCAGAAACAAAAGAAATCACACTTTTCGACCCAAATTCTCTACAAGAATTATACACCAAAAACAAATTTAATTATGTCCATATCGGCCTCGTACAAGTGGCCATCAAACCCCTTCATCGTGAAGGACTTAACACATCTCTGCTGTTAGCCCTTCGTGACCAAAGGTTCCTTGACTTCAATGATTCCCTTTTAGGAGCCATTGAAACTAGCCTCTGCTATGGACCAGTACACTTCAATGTTTACCCAAACATGTCTGTAGCTTTTGAGGACCCAAATATTCTCCACTCTCTCAAAATCAACCTCAAAACCTATGGACACAAGTTGATGCAAGGAACCATCCCCATCTCCATTATCCATCGTATCAAATACAAATCCATGAAAACCGTTCGTCCTCGTGCTCTTCAGACTTCTTCTAAAGGCCAAACCCTTTACCTTGAAACCGATTGTATGCACGGTCAAATTGTCTACCCCAGACTTGTTCAGTGGAAAGATATCTCTTTCCCTGAGGAATGGCAAATGCAAACTACTACCATTCCACCTCAAGTTTCAAATACCAATATTCAGTCTATTACCCAAGATTTGGATGGTTTAGTTTCCATTCGGTTCGACAGAAGGCCTCCTCCTCATGTCTACCAAACCTCCAGAAGATCGTGTTCTGATGCTTCACCTTCCTCCCAAAGGGACGAAACAGCTAGAGCACCTGTTAATGATTGGATTCCTCCTCTTAGGACTCCACCTCATTATTCTAATCTCTCTGGACTTTACCAAACCCAAAATATTGTTCATGGTACTTATGATGTTTCATCATTTATATCTGAACCTGCCCATCCTGAGAAACAAACCAATCAAAATCAATCCCAATCTCCGACACCTTCTGATGTAGCTCCACCAGAACATATATCTGGAGTTTACATGATTCAAATTGATCATGAATACCAAATTGACAAACCTTTTCTTAGAAATGATTTTGAATCATTCAAAGATAAACAAAAACGTTAATGGTTCTTAAAATCTTTCAATCTTGAACAACAAGCTCAAATTAGAACAAGTTGGTAAAATTTCATGACAAATCTTAAAACAAATGTTTTCTTATTTACATATTTTGATATTTATGCCCAAGACAATAACATAGATTACCCTTGGCATAATCAAATCTGTACTCAAACCTCTTCTCACAAATCTTGGACCCTTCAGGTTGGTCAAGCTATTACTGCTATCCATCCTCCGATGGAAAGCATCAAATATGCTTACAAAGATACCGAAATTATTGCTTTTCTGCTCAAAGTTACTGATCAAGAAGACCCAAACAGAAGGCAAATTGAACAACTAAATTTTACAAATTTAAGTCTTCAAACCATAGGTAATCAACTTTCACGAGTTGAAAGCCTAGTCCAACCTAAATTGCTTGCCTCGTCATCCATGACTCCGGCTCCGGTTCCCCCTTCCACACCATTATTCAAACCTTATAATATTTCAAGACAACAACAAAAATTACTTAACAAATCTTATATTCTCGACCAAATTAATCATCGACTTTCTTCTTTAGAAGCCCCTCAAACACCAGTCCAAAGCCAACCAACTGCTAAGTCTGCCATTCGTAATGGTGGTGTTCTCACCCTTAATGGATATTCTTCAAATTCATCCTCAGAGACTGAGTCTGATGATTTTCCTCAAATTAATCAAATTGGTCAAAGTTCCACACAAAACCCAATTTTTTCAGACCTCCAAATTGAAGCAAGAGGAAAATCCCCTCAAGCTTCCTACCAAAGCGGTATCATCTATGAGTGGAACATAGATGGTATGTCTGAGCATAATCTCATAAACAAATTACAGGAAATGACTATGGTTAGCAATGCACACCGTATTCAAAACACTGAAGACAGTGTAGTTGCTACTTTACTTATTTTCGGCTTTACTGGCCAACTCAAAGGCTGATGGGATTATGTCCTGACCGACGATCAAAAAACAGAAATTTTAACGGCAATTCAAAATTCTCCCGATGGAACACCCTTGCTTAATCACTTAGGGGAACCCATTGAAGATGCTGTTAATACTCTTATTTTCAGCATAGCAAATTATTTCTTAGGAAACCCTTATCGACTCAAAGATAGAACTGCCGAGTAGTTATCAAACCTTAGATGCAAAAAACTCCATGATTTCAAATGGTACAAAGACACTTTTTTAACCAAAGTCCTTATTAGACCTGATGCAAATCTTCTTTGTTGGAAAGAAAAGTTTCTTACAGGTCTTCCAACCCTTTTTTCTGAGAAAATTAAACAAATACTCATAAAAGAAAATGATGGGATTATCCCATACGTTCAAATGACTTATGGCCAAATAATTAACTTAATTCATGAAGAAGGTTTAGCCCTCTGTACTGATATTAGGTTAAGAAAGCAAATTAATAAAGAGAACAAATTTTACAAAAAAGAATTAGGCAGTTTCTGTGAGCAATTCAGATTTGCTCCTCTTAGACCACCTACCAAACATAGAAACAAATCCTCGCGTAAATATTATAAAAAATTTTACTAATCCAAAAAATATGTTTCTCGCAAACCACTTACAGATTTGCTCCTCTTAGACCACCTACCAAACATAGAAACAAATCCTCGCGTAAATATTATAAAAAATTTTACTAATCCAAAAAATATGTTTCTCGCAAACCACTTACAACCCCAGAATTTTACCAAAAATCATTTTCAAAACCAAAATATAATAAATAAAAGAAGCCTTTCAAGGCACCTAAAAATCAAAAAGATTTTAAACAAAACCCTGTCTCTCAAGGATGCTTTAAATGTGGCAAACCAGGTCACATTGCTAAATTTTGTAGAGTAACCAAACAAATTAATTCTTTACAAATTTTCGAGCAAGATAAAACCCAAATCATTGCTCTTTTCCAAGAAACGTCTTCTTCATCCTCTGATGAAGAAAACTACAAACTTAATCAAATTCAAGCTTCCGAGCATACTTCTTCCAGTTCATCTAATAATGAGAATTTTCAAGCATGTGCTTATGATTCTTGCATTATTGGTTTAAGCTGTGAAGATTGTATTCCCAAATCTGTCTGGATGCTTCGTGCATCACCAAATTCAAACATTTTTGAATATATTGATAACCTGACAGACCCAGAATAAAAGAAAGCCTATCTTGAACATCTCAAACAAAATGTTTCTTCTCAAAATACTCCTCAGCCTTACAACCTTCAACAAATTATGCAAAAATTCAAAAAATTATCAAAACCATATATACCCGACCATTCTAATCGAATCAAAACCCTTGAAACTACCACTACCTCGTTGCAGTATGAAATCAAACATATCAAACAACAATTATCCTTCCTCAATCGACAAAATCAACAAACTTCAACTGCAAACAATGAACCATTAACAAACCCCTTTGCAAACCAAGAACAAATCGAACCTAATCCGATTATCCCTGGTTTTGTGTCTACTATTACCTGTCAAAACTGGTATATTCACATAACCTTGGTTATTAATGTCTTATTCAAATTCTCTGCTATTGCCTTAGTTGATTCAGGAGCCAATGCCAATTGTATCAACGAAGGTGCCATTCCAACCCAGTTCTATGAACGAATGACCCAACGCCTTAACACGGCTAATTGATCTGGGTTAAATATCCAATACAAACTTTCAAATACCCATGTTTGTAACAAAGGCCTCTACCTTCCCCAAACTTACCTTCTGGCAAAAAAGCTCATTCGGTCCAGTACTTCTCCTTAGAGTTGTATAACCTTTTATGTTAATAAGACTGCCGAAATTGAATGAGGAACTCTCAGGTTAGTTGTTAATTACAAACCATTAAATAATACCCTCCAATGGGTCAGATACCCAATCCCAAACTAAAAAGATCTTCTACAAAGAATCTATCAAGCAAAGATTTTTTCAAAATTCGACATAAAATCTGGCTTCTAGCAAATCCAGATTCATGAAAAGGATCGATACAAAACGGCCTTTACAACTCCTTTTGGCCTATACGAATGGAATGTCATGCCATTTGGTCTAAAAAATGCTCCTAGTGAATTTTAAAAGATTATAAATGACAATTTCAATTCTTACGGACAATTCACTATTGTCTATATTGATGATGTCCTTGTCTTTTCAAATTCAGTTGAGCAACACTTCAAACATTTAAGAACATTCTACCAAATTATTAAATCAAATGGTTTAGTCATTTCCAAAAGAAAAATGGAATTCTTCCTTACCAAAGTCAGATTTCTTGGCCATCTGATCGAAAAAGGTACCCTTACCCCTATCGATCATGCCATTACCTTTGGTGAAAAATTCCCTGATCAAATCCTTGATAAAATCCAATTACAAAAGTTTTTAGGAAGTTTAAATTACGTTCATGATTTTCTTCCTCAAATTAGTAAAATTACCGAACATTTATACCTTCGGCTCAAGAAGAAACCAATCCTCTGGTCTTCGGCCCAAACTACGGCCGTCCAAACTATCAAAAAATTAGTCAAGGAAATCCCCTGTTTATTCATCGCTAACCCTGAGGCTTTTAAAATAGTCGAAACCGACGCCTCAGATATTGGGTATGGGGGAATTCTCAAACAAAAGCTTTCAAATGACAACAAAGAACAATTAGTCCAATTCACTTCTGGTATCTGGAATTCTGCTCAAAAGAATTATAATACCATTAAAAAAGAAATTTTGTCAATTGTTCTCTGCATACAAAAATTTCAAAATACATTATTAAATAAACCATT
This sequence comes from Macadamia integrifolia, assembly GCF_013358625.1. Classification (NCBI taxonomy): domain Eukaryota; kingdom Viridiplantae; phylum Streptophyta; class Magnoliopsida; order Proteales; family Proteaceae; genus Macadamia; species Macadamia integrifolia. The sequence goes on from NC_056566.1 coordinate 9,442,556, forward strand.
TTTAGTTCGTGTTGATTGTAGCGCAGCTAAATATGTTTACAAAATGATGTTTCAAATCTTGCATCAAAACAAATTTTTGCCTGATGGCAAGCTTTATTATCAATTTTTGAATTTCAAATAGAATATATTAAAGGAGAATCAAATTTTGCCCCAAACTTTCTTACCCGTGAATTCCTACAGGGCCAGATTCCACAAATCAACCTTATCAGGATGGCTCCCCCTAAGGAGTCCACCTCCTCAAACTCCCTCATCAAAACCAAATCCAGTTATAGCGCCTCTACAGCACCATCAAACCAAATAGTCACTAGGAGCCAGTCCCAGTTGGCCTCCTCAAATAAACCTTACTCCCATGCTGTAGTTTTGTCCTCTACAGTAAGACCCCTCCAAACCACAAACATGCCAAGTTCTAGCCTACAAACTACACAAACCAAACCTCTCCAAACTTCCCAAGGTTCCATACACAGAAGCCAATACCATGAGAAACCCTACAAAGAAGACCTCTTTACTATTGAGGAACCTCTTTTCAAAATGTCGGATTCTCCCGTCAAAGTAGCTCAAAATATTTTCTTTCAAGGTTGGCACCATCATTCGGCTTCTGCCGTAAAAAATCAAGAATTCTATTAGTTCATCCTTGTAGACATTGACTCTATCAAGTTCAAACTTAATTATGATAGAAAGGATCAAACTCTGGTTACCCACACTACGGTGATCATTTGCAAAATCCTCACCCTTCAAGATTGGGGCAGTCACCCCCTCACCACAAGAAACTTTCCGATGACCTTTCATCCTCAAACTTATACATACTATGATTATCAGGAAGCCTGGTACAAAGCCTTCTGTTTCCAAAACAGGATCCACCATCATTCTTGGTTTTTCTGTTTTGAATACAGATTCAATAATCAAACACCCCTCTAGTTCCCAAAGTGGTGGGACCAATACGGTCCTATGATTGATATCCTTCCACCATAAATACAAAATTCATTTCAAATATTTTGTCAAAACTCGACCCCACTACCACATCAACCTGACCTTCTCCGGTTCTTTCTCCACTGCCGCTTGGCATGGATACTTTACTGGGAATACCAAATATATGATTTTCAGACATCTGACTGGGCCGCCCTAGTCCTTTGTCGGATCTTTAATGTCAAATGGTGGGACAACTGTGACATCTCCAAATGTGAAAAAACCGCACTCATCCAAAGTCTTATGAGTCTCAAACCAGTTCCGAACCTTCCAAGCTCATCCAAATCAAGCATCAAAAGTGAGAAAGAAGCCCTTCTGACCCGTTTAGCTGAGCTCGATTCTGACTCAGAAAACGATGAAGGCTCCAGCAATGGTGCCTACAGTCTAGGGTCTATCAAAGGATCTATGCCAGCCCAATGCTATGGCCAATATCCATATGAAGATGATCCTGATTATGAGCCCGCTAGCTCCAAGGCATCTTCCTCAAGCAAATTCAAAGAAGTAACCTCCCGAAGATCTCGTCGAGCCACAAAATCAAAGTCCTCTTCGACCAAACCCTGATTTGGTCATTAACGTCTGCTAGGACGGTTCTAAACTAACCGATTGGTGAAATCGAAAACTCACCTAGTCAAATAACCTCGAACAACCTATTATGGAAAGGAGGTACTATTACTGTCCCAGGTTAAAGGACAGTCCGGCCAATACCAGGCTCAGATAAATATGATACAGATACCCTTGATCAAACCAATACGGAGAACAGTATCCCTGACACGTGGAATGCTGTGGTGCGATCATAGAGGATTCCAAAACAAAAGACAAGAGCAACTCCAACTTTCAGCGCCTGCAGTGCTGCAAAACAGTATCCCAAATTCAAGTGCACAATACCAAATGTAATGAAATTATGTACTGTTCAAATTATAATTTTCAACAGTACTAAATGAAACCCAAATGCACCAAAAATTCAAATGTAATTCAAATGTGTTTCCTTACATTATAAAAGGAGCACTACGCCATTACCCAAACCACTTGTAAAAAAATTCTCAAACTTGTAGTCCCAACTTGTAATTGATAACTCCAAACTTAGAGAGAGAGAAGCTCCGAAGCTCCCCTGTTCTCTGCAAATCATCCAAGCTCCACCGGACTCCCGAAGTTCTTCGCTGGTCCTCAAACAAACAAGTTTCGATCATCTCTACAAGTCCGATCGTCCTCAAAGGTTAGCACTAGCAAACTCCAAAGGCCTCTCTAAGATCAACATATCCTTCTTCTTTTCAAACCTTCCAACCCAAACCTACCCAAGAACTCTGTATCAAAATCTCCAAATATTATATGCAAAGTTTACTTTAATTTTCAAATTATTTTCTGCAAATCATCTGCATATAGCTCGCTTCTTCTTCTATCCTCAGATCAAAGCCTACAGTTGTGCCTTTTGATTCTGAGAAATTGATCTGGTCAAGCTGCTTTTTATTTTGTGCAATTTCATATTCTCATATTTTTATTTTAAGTTCATGGTCTTGTTCTTTCATTTATTTATTTGTTTATCTTAATTCTGCACGAATTAGTTCTAAGTAAGATATCACACCTATCTTAGTGTTAGTCTCCTTGCTGGATCAGAGTACGATATTGCACCTATCTCGTCCTTCTTATCATACAGAACCAGGAGATCCCTATTTCCCTGGATTTTAGTATATATTGATCCTGTTATCTGGTGTGTATATATATATATATATATATAAGAGATGGCGTTATATGGACTCATATTATTAGCATTTTATACTTCAATAACTGGCCTTTGAATATACGTCAGTGATCCAAGCAGAAGAGTAAGGAAGGGACAAAAACTCAAAACCTGGCCCATGAACGTGAAATCCTTTAGATGTAGTAAATTATTTTTTGTTCTTCTAGCTCTAAAGAAAAAAAAGGATTGTAACTAAGTCATGTCATCATGTGTGCAACTCATCTCCCAATATGGGAAAATTTACTGTTTAATTTTTTTTCAGAACACACTATATGTTGCCAATCAATGAATTTGCAGCATAACATAATTTCTTGTCCTCTTTTATGGGTGTTTATTTATTTTTATTTTTTTGTCCATACATAGAAAACCCATACAATAGAGGCATTTTTTTCCCCCTTTTGGATGGAAAAAAGGAAAAGCAAATATATGAAAAGATAGTTAAAGAGTTTAATAGATGATCAAGGTTCATTATCATGGATTTCCTACTCATGGCTTCTAGAGCAATATACTTCAGCATAAGGATGATATTATTATTAGCCATTACACATAGATTAGATCTGTCTATAAGGTATCCAAAATAGACCCTTGTTCGGCTAGCCTATGAGACAATATGCCCAAGATTTGATGCCGAATGGACTGTAACTCTACTATAATCCTTAGGTCTAAACCTGAGTACTTCCATATGAAGTCGGCATGATTGCTGAAGCAAAGAGATCATTGGTAGTATTTAAGCAAAAGCTCTGTAATTGATTGTAAATAGCTTAGGTCCTCTTAGGTATCATTTTTCATTTTAATTTTTTACTTATTTAACAACAATCATTAATGAAAATCATTTTTATCAAAACATAAAAATATTTTGGTAACTACTTGACAAAAATGTTTTTTTTTTTTTTTTTTTTTTTTTATTTATGTTTTATCAAAAAAAAAATTATGTAGAATTCCATAAATGATACCAAATGTAGCTTTAGTTGACAAATTTTTAGCTTTATTCTAAAAAAAAAATCTTAAAATCCACTTTCCTAAGTACAGTTTTTTATCATCAAATTATAATGATTACTAACAGTAACATTGACTCAGCTGAATTGTACTTGGTGAAAGAAGAGTACAACCACATTAAATTTCTCTCTTGGATGGGAAGTAGAGAACTCACTAAAACGGGTTGAAATCGTCTACAATTCTGATCTTGTATAATTCTGTAAAATACCACCTTCAGGGGGTGACACATGTATTGATACCAATGCAATGGTCCAAATCTGGTACAACTAATAAAACCTTAAATCAGTGAAGAGTCATTTAAATCAGATCTGGACCATTGCATTGGTATCAATACACGTGTCACCCCCTGAAGGTGGTATTTCATGGAATTATACGAGATCGGAATTGCAGACGAATTTTTTCCCACTAAAACAACAAGCAATCTACAATCAACTGACTCATATCTTGGTTGTGTCTTTAAACTCTACACTTGATGATTAAAGAGATTCATAAAAAAAATTTATTAGCTGATATGCCATGACTTTAAGTATTAGTAAGGAGTCATGTATACAGGTCCACAGAAGCAGAGTATTGATCATTTGAGTGAAAATATTTCCTTATCACTTCTTTTTTAAATATCATAGATTATGAACTCTTAAGTGGTTTCCGTTGGAAATCCTTATTGCTGGTTGTGGTCAATCATCATTGCTACGGTTTTAATCTCACAATTTCCATTTTGTTGTTTATTATTCTTCTTTGATTAGTATTGCAGCCCTTGAATGAGATTTGCATCTTCAGGCTAGTCCACAAAATTCAAATAATTGTCCCCTTGCTATTTACTCAATTTTATTCTAGTTTGGAAAATTTATGATATGTGTTCCCTCCGCTAATCAAAATTTATGATATGTATCCCCTGCAGCAATCAATCACATTTTATTTTCCAAGAAATAATAAAGGAATTAAATTGAGAAAGTATTTAAGAAAAAATGAAAAATAAAGAAGAAAGGGCAAAAATGTCAACTGAAAGATTTTCCACTTTGTGCTTTTATATAATAGTATGATATATATATATATATATATATTTGGGTCAATCAATTGAGGGCCATATGGTTTCTGCCCAACATAAGGAAGAGCAGTCGTGGTGGAGGGTGTGAGGGTGTCAAAACTTTCGTCCTCCCTGAGAGTCATAAAAGTCGCTTCAATACATATATCAATAGATGCACTGAAAGCTTTAAACCCATCAACAAACTTTTCCCAATCCGTAAACTAGAATTGATCACCCACCATTCTTAGATCATCCATGGTATTTCTCAGGTCCTCATGCAACCACAATCTAGAACGTAACCTGTACTCAACTGATCTTGGTGCCAAAATATCTACACCACGCTGATGGGAAAAGGGGATAAATTTCATCCCCCTCCTTAGAAATGTGAGAGAGCTCCTTTTTAATTTTCCTCTACTTCCCCCTGGCATCCCTTCCGTAATACCGCCCATAATGGGCTCAAAACGCCGCCTATGGGTTTCCAGATGTTGTTAATGACCGTAGGGACTTGGAGTTGAGGACTCACGTGAATAGAGCTATGCAAGGAATTTGTGAATGTTTCAATCGTATCAAATGAATAAGAGCTCGTTTGAATAACTAGCGCCAAACACCCTTCTCGTGGTGATCCATCTTTGTGTCATTGCTCTCTAGTGCTCAAACCCGCTTGTCCACCTGAGTTCTCACTTGATCATCCACCTGCGCCACACCCTAAGGGCCTACTCCCTACAATTTCCATCGACACTTTCAACATTATGGCCTAACTTCGAGCACCCCCCCTAACCAAAAAGTGGCTTCCTCTCATGCACAACCTTCTGAATAAACCCTGACAATCCACAACCAATCCAAATCTACATAGATTGGGAATCCTTGAGATCAATCTCCACACAAGCCTTAGCTGCCATTGCTTTAGTATAACCACAGTAGCACCATCCACATTCAACACTCTTTCCATCGCCCTGCCACTGATAGGAAAAAATGTCCTTAATAAAGATTCATAGGAAGGTTTGGGAATGACACCCAGAGAGGTACAATGGGCAATTCATTCCCTGCCCTAAAGCTTCTTATCCACTTAAAAAAAAAACAAAACAAAAGTCCCATAATATAGATCTACTCCTTGAGCCACACCCTAATAAAGTCTTTCCGTTCAATAAATTGAAAGAGGAGATGCCTCTACTCAAGACTAGGGATCACCACATCCCCAACCAGATGAAAATGTGATTGTAAGAAGCTTTTAGTTTCAAATATAGATGGCTGTCCATAAGAACACTTAGCTATCAACGCATTCCAAAATGAAACTTCAGACCTAGCGATCTCTTCTTAAATTGGAGAAGAAAATCACTGGGGATCTAAGGTGAGTGGTGGGATTCTTCAATGGTACTTCCGCTATCTGGAAGGTAGAGGTCTTTGCCACCACCACTGCCAAAGGTGGGTTGAGGATCTGGAGGACCCTCCCTAAACAGGGGAGAGGAAGCATGGGTTTGAGAATGGCCCTTGACTCCACCCTTGCATTGACCATGGTTAGATTCGCCCAAATTAGACCCCTTCTCCGAAATCTAACCTATGCGTACTAAAGGATGAGAACTTGCTCGATTTGCTAAAAAAAATAAAAAGAAGAAAAAAAAAGAGATAAATAAATAAAAAAAAAACTTGCGTGACTACTAGGTGATGATTGTTGAAGCTAGAGAATAACTCTTTAATTTGAGTTGTAGCCAACCATCATTAGAAGAAAAAAACATGAAAAAGGTTATCTGAAGGTGGGTTGAGGATCTGGAAGGCAATCCTCCCTAAATGGGGGAGAGGAAGCGTGGCTTTGAAAATGGCCCTTGACTCCACCCTTGTATTGATCATGGTTAGATTCGCTCAAAGTAGACCCCTTCTTCGAAATCTAACATATGCTCGCTAAAGGATTAGAACTTGCTTGATTTGCAAAAAAATAATAAATAATAAATAAAAAAGAACTTGTGGGACTACTAGGTGATGATTGGTGAAGATAGAGAATAACTCTTTAATTTGAGTCATAGCCAACCATCATTAGAAGAAAAAAAAATGAAAAAAGGTTATCTAAACCTCCTTATGGTTACATACATGAACATTGTTTATTCATGTACTCAAGAAAAGAAAAATAAATTAAAAAATAGGATGCAAAGGAGAACAGCCTTAAGCCTGGAGGAGCATTTTCCCTAAGGCTTACTTTGGTTGTCAAGAAATGTATTTTTTAAATTTAAAGAGAGAGATAGACACATAAGGTTATCATTGTATGAAGAGAATTATTGTTTTATATGTATAATCTCTCTCCTCAAATTTCAAAAGATTTTAAAATTATTTTTTCATTTTTATTCAATTCATAACAACCAAATTAAGATCAAAAAATTTAAATTGCAAATGCAAAAACCCCGCAGAACACGCGACATTATTAGCTTACAATTAAATTAACTCTTAAGATCTTAATATAAATTCCTAAAAAAAAATATCCAATTAATATGAATTGTTCCTCTTTTCTATTTTTCGCACCATATCAATCTCTCCATTTGCATCTCATCCCTAAAAAAATGGTTGTGAAGGGGAAAAATAAATGGTTCTTAAAAATAGTAAAAGAAAAGAAAAGAAAAATGATTGGTGTCAGAGACACGGAAGAGAGAGAAAGATATCTGCGGCGGTACCTCGTACGCTTCACGCCCAGTTCTTCGGTCTGCAAAGTTGACCCACTGCGCACGTTAGCAGTGTAAATACATATGAGCCCTGAAGCATAAGCTTCCTTTACAAAATTAAATACTAAAAAAAAATACTATATTTTGGCGCCAAACGTCCGTTGAGGAACACAGTAGCGTGCGCAGTCGGCGCATTATAGTGTCTTTCTCCCTCAAACCTCTCTGCAACTTCTGCTTCTTTTCTCAATCCATGGCCTCTTCTGTTATCTTACAAGAGACGACTGGGTTTCGTCAGCACCAGCGATTCAGAAGGGCTTTGTGAATACTTTTCCAGATTACCAAGCTTCTTCTTCCTTGATCCAGGTCCACAGAAAAAGGTGCATTCACATCCATATGAGCTACCAAAGCATGAGAACAATCCTCCCCCAATTTCGCCGTCGGTATGCCTCCGAGCATGCCGGCGAGGAGTTGGATAAGTCCCGTACCCACGATCGTAAATTGGTGGAAGCTCCGTTCGCCACCTATCCAGCTTCGTCCTCAGTCCCTCTATACTCCCATCGTCCACGCTCCAACCTTCCAATATGGAACTCCCAATTTCGTTCCCCGGAAAAAAGTCTTCCACTGCAAGTCCGGCAGCCACAACCGACGGCGCCGGTCCCAGTTCCGAGTCCGCATACGTGGACCCAGGTCCAGTGCCGCCGCTAGTAGTGATAAATTTTATCGGAGGTACTCCACCACCGGCAATGCTTCCGACTCCGATATCAGAACCGTTGACGACCGAGCTAGTTCTATGCGAAACGCCGTCGTTGATTAAGGCCTCAGACCGTTCGCTCTTGGTGCGGCGGAGCTGGATCTTGGGAGGTGGGTGATTAGTGTGGTGAGGGGTATGGGCTTCTTCACCCATGAGGTCCCGGTATCCAACGGCGGAGGTGGAGACATGGGTGTAGAGTGGCATGCTACGCATTGAGCTGTCGAGGACGGCGACTCCAATGTTAAGGATCCCCTGAGGGCGGCCTGATGGACGGCGGACCTGGAGAGCCACGAACCGCATTCCGATATGATGGTTGGTCCCACCAGAACGAACTGAAGGTGGGACTAGGTTGCCGACGAGGATTCGAACGGAGCCAACGCGGACGTCTCGGAAGCAGCGGAGTGCATAGATCTCGATCATGACGGCGGAGGTGTCGGAATTAAGGAACTGCTCGTCGACGCGGAAGACAAACTTATCGTTCCATGTTGGGTTGGCGTGGCCGTGGCTGTCTACACGGGTGGAGAGCTTCCGTCCGGGATGAACCCAGGCGACGGCGTAGGTTCGCATGTTACGGGTTCCAGGGGCGAGATCTTGAGCCGATATCACATTGATCTCAAGGAGCTGGAATGGAGCTTGTTGCGTTGCCTTTGTTACAGACATGGTGAATTGATTTGATTTGATCAGATAAATGGATGGATTGATTAATTGAGGAGGTGGTGGTGGTGGTGGCGGTGGAGATGGTGCGTCCTCGTCGCTTGAAGTCCTCGCCGCCTGAGAAAAGGACGACGAGGGTAAGAGATGAGGTTGCGCACCAGCAGGGGGTTGACGCAGAGAAAAGGAAAAAGCTATATAGGGGGTTGGTCTTTGGTAAGGGGATTAAGGTAGTTAAAAGGGATTATTAAACAGTTGGAACAGGTGAGATTTGTTGGTTACGTGATGACAAGTGGAATGCGAGAAGAGGTGGAAGAGGACCTAAGCCTAAGGGTTGACTAATTTAAGTTTTTTTACTTTGACTTCCATTGACAAAGCTTGGATTGGTATCATCATATATATGGTTCTTCCTCTCTGTGTCCTACATTGATAGATCATGTACCCAAGCACGGCTAAAAAAAAAAAAAAAAGGTGATCAGTTGCTTGTATCATCACTTAATCGTACCGGTTAACATTTAATAATTATCTTTTTTATTTTTAAATATACTATTCTTTATTTTTATAATGGCAAAAAATGAAACAGGTGTTTGAGACTGATTTATACGACTAGGTGATTGTACGAGCAACGGATCTTATATCTTATAAACATCATTCATGACAGGTTTTATCATTGAATTGATGGCTCGCATTTGCTATGACCATGAGTGAACCAAGAATCTTTTCACCCACCACTTTTATAGCAATTGGATAAGATTCTTGGGTAGGTTAGTTGGAGTTCAGACTCTGGATCAGCTCCCCACGTGGGGATGGGTGGGGACATATCTCCACCCTCCATGGTTGAAGGTGGCAGATCAGTTCCATGTGGGGAAGGGTTCCAACCTCAGTCGAGGGTATTTAGGAATTTTTGGAGAATATCTTCACAATGGTTGATGGAAAAATTTCTTCTTGATTATTTAGGTAAATTTTTCAATGGGTCTTGTCAAAATTTATTTGGGTTAGTTTGTCTTTTGCCCCTTATCATCTGGATCTAAGCAATCTACGGATCAAATATTGGGATCAAATTGGTCTTGATTGATACAATCAAGTGTTGCAAATTCTTGAACAAATTTAACTGATGCGAAACTGATCCATCCTTCCACGTGATCATGCACTTCCATCAAGCTATGAACATAATAAAGCAAAAATAATGACGACACAAATATTGATTTGTGTCTGTAAAAACTCTTCATAACTTTCTTTAAACTTAATGTTCTATAATTGGGAATTACAGTGACATCTTTGGCTTGATATAAGCATAACCGTTCAATACAAGATACACCATTAGGAATAATAGGTGAGGAAGGGGCATGTTTTTTCCCCTTTTTATGGCTGATACCATATAGTTCCGCTTACTATGCACATGTCCTCTCCATGGATTGTGCATTGGGCAATGCCAAATTTACCAAGCAACAAGGATGGGAGCCATGAGTTGAGGAAATGTCAGGCTTAACACAAAATTAGGCATATCTTAGTTTATAAACCAGACCAGAATACAGTCAAATCCGGTTAAACCAACACCCCATGGAATGTGCATTGGGCAATACCAAAAATTTTTCAACTTTAATTAATCATATCTGTAGGAACTACAATTTGATTAGTCAGTTGAGTTGAACCGGAATCAAATCCATTTTTGGTTTGATTCCATGGTTCAGTTTTAAAAACCATACAAAAACTAAGCATTACGACCAATTGAGAGTGAGTGTCATAATGGTTAATTAATGGGCTTTAGTTAACCCCCATAAAGTGTAAAGTATAGTAGTGATTGGGCATTATCATTGAGAGGCTTAATTACTCTAATTTCAGGGTTAGTCCATGCTCTTCGTCTATATAAAAGTAGTTATGCCCATTAATCTGATGAGGTCTTCAACAAGCAACATAAATCTAGGTATAGTTTCAATCAAATCTTCATTATTTTTGTATTGTTTGTGACATTTGATCCGTCATATTGATCCTATAAACTTCTATACTTCTAAACTTTTTTTCTTCATTCAAGCACACCTTGCACATCTCTCTCTCTCTCTCTCTCTTGAATGTGTGTTCATGCAGGCACATGGGCATACATATGCATCTTATTTTAACCAACATGATGAATAAGTTATAAGCTTCTTTGGATTGTCCATTGCCTTGTTAGTGATTTATCATTCTAAAAAGTCATCATTGTGCATGTTTTAAAGTAAATATATAAATTGAGATGATTTTATCCTTATTAAAAATAAATTTGTTTTCCCTATACTAAAAGGACAGATACAAATTTTTTTTCCATCAATTTTAGTTATAGTAAAAATTTTCCCTTTTCAAAATAATAGTTTATTTTTTTTAGATAGGAATTGTTACTGAATTGCTAATTAGCAATTTTCTTTTCAAATATTTTTGTAGAAAATAATTGTTATTAAGATTGTAATGAGTTTTCTACATCTCAATATACGAAACTGAAAGGTTCTAATACTAGCTAGGTCTTTGGATAAAGGTGGGCTAGGTGACCCTTCCTCCTCGGGCTGCATGAACATATAATACCATTTAAAACTTTATCTCAACTTAATAGAGTTGACTAATGAAGATTCCAAACAAAGACGAACATGAGGATCCATGCTAAATGGTTGACAGATTATGACTAATTATAATAAGTGTTGATCGTCAACTTAACGCATCAATACAAAAAATACAAGCTTACAGTGACAAGCTAATCGAAATCATTTTTCAAGATATTTAATAACTAAAATTGTTACACCATATTTCCACGTGGCATTATTAGATCAATCACTTAGCAAAGCTTAGGTGGATGACCAAGCTCATTGCCTTCTTTTTTTTCTGTTGAAATGATTGATTGCCAAAGATTTGTTTTAATACATGCTTGATTGTTCTGTAGCTCTCTATTTTGGCATATGGTATAAGAGAGAAAGAGAAAGAAAAAGAGAGAGAGAGGCTTTTTTTTTTCTTCTTGCCACCAAAATATTTTCTAGTATAATAAGAGTTGAAGGTGTCTCAACTTTGGCACCAAGTTTTATCAAATGGAGCGGTGATATGGTAACTTTTCTTGTTTGCATATCTAGAAAATATTTAGATTAATCATATGTCAAATTTTAGACATAGATTTGTCTATATTCCCTCCCATGCATTGGTCAATTTCTTTTTTATTTGAAATTTCAGTTTTTCACTAGATTTTCAAACTTTCTTTTTTGTTATTTGACAAATACTATTCTAGATGAAATTTGACATGTGAACAAAAGACTGGAGTTTACTTGTCCACAAAATTTCAATTCTATCTAATCTGCTACATGGGAGATATTTGTGCCATTTTAGATGCTTATTTTTAAAGCCTCTATTTATTTTCATTTAATTCATTTAAATTCGGTGGCAAATTGCAAATACCTCTCTCTAAAATTTTGCTAAGATATTATAGGGGTAACAACAATGGAAAAAATTTCGCTGCTGTCCAGGTTGCAGCCAAGTAGCTGCAACCCCATAGTAGCAGTCAAGGGAATGGAATTCTTAAGGGCAAGTTTGAAAATACCTACCTTGGGTGAATTTTTTCACTCCTACCCCTAAGACTTCATTCCCCCTGGCTGGTATTAGGGTTTTCTGCAACCCAAGGTAGCAACCAAGTTACGTTCAGCAACAATGGTGCCTGAACTAATAACTAATGAAAAGAGGGACTTAAGAAGCCTAAAGCTTTAGAGACACATAGCTCATGACTCATGTAGTGAAGAGTGGAATATGATCAAATTGTCTTATATGTCATTGACAAAACCTTCTTTGCCAAAGAGTCAGCCATGATGTTACCCTCCTTAGAAATGTAGTTGAAACAGCAATACGTAAAATAAGGAAGTAGATGAAAAATGTCCTGAATGATTGTAAAAGCTCCAAAATGTGGGCAACTATCGGGAGATTTACAGAAGAGAATGGCTTCTTGATTATCAGATCCACCTAGATATGATCCAAATCTTTGGATTAAGCATGCAGGAGACTTGATCGGTTAGCTAGGATTTCAAAAGAACTACCATGAAAGTAGGTGATTTTAAAACTACAAGCACATGCATGTCCAAATGGTCTCAAATAGTACATAGTGGATCATAAGATTGAAATAATCTAAAGACACTATTTGAGATCAAATGATTCAAACTAACACCATCCCTCTCCATGACCCAAAACCACTTGATACCCTTGTGTGATGCAATGACATTCCATTGCCACCAAGTAAAAAGGGTTGAGATCGCCAACCAAAACCCAAGCAAGAGAAGCCTTAGGAGGCATTTGAACCTCAGTCCAAAACTTAAAAAGAGAAAAGTGTCCACACACTGTAACCTTGTCCTATTCCTTGTGAAGCCTTATGGCCCTTTTCTTCTTCTTCTTTGGTGTTTTTCAAAGATCCAGAAATGTCCTGATTGGTCCTCTTGTGGCTGTAAACCTAGGAGGCCCAAGGGGGCCTGTGGGTGGACAGCCAAGAAAGAACGCCCACCATTTATTCGAAAGGGGCGAAATCAGAAGCAGCACTTTTTCACACACTCTCCTCATTCCATGCATGAAAGGGAGTTTCTGGTAACCAACAGAAATGGGAACCTTCATCACCCTCTGAATGACTTGTCACCTGTGTTGCTGGAGATGGTGATGGAGATATTTCATATTCCATGATACGGGAACTCTCTCTCACTCTCTACCACAGAAATTATAAAATTCTAGAAATCAAATCAACACAGAGAGATTTTTCCTCAAAAGGAACGTCCACAAGCATTCTGATTTGGGTAAATTTTTCAGGGGACGGCCATTAAAGCTATAAAAAAATGCTGCTGAGAAGCTCTTCTACCCCTGTTCTTGGGTCCCTCCTCTGCTCCTCCGAGACCCCAAACAGGGATTTTGAGAATAGCTCCACCAACAACAACAAACACACATCGAGCTCTGATCATACTCTGAAGATCTCGTTCTCTCATGGTGGGTGCCCTCATTTCAGCGCCTTCTCCTGCAACTCATCTCCAATTTCTCACACTGCTGTGACCTTCTCTGACTTCGACCACGAACCCAATAGTACCAGCTCAAGAGGCTTTCGAAGGGCCCGATCCGATGGCAACTTAGAAGGACTTGCTGCTGCCTCCTGCGATTTAGACGATTACACAACGAAGCCACTGAGCAGAGCTTCACGAAGGCCAAGTATGTCTTTTATGGAGACAATCCCAAGCTCCTCTGTTGATAGTTCAAGAGAGGGGTCTGAGGACGAAGAAGATATGGTTCAGAGAGATGGTTTATTGGGGAGGACTGTCACGATTGGAGACTTTATCGCGGCGGCGGTGGGAAGTGGTGAATTCTCTTTTGGGAAGAACAATAACATGGGTTTGGTTGTGGAGGAAGAGGAAAAGAATTTGGTGAGCCCACCTCTCTATCTGGCAAGAGGGATTGGAATTGATGAGTGTGGTTTTGGTGGTGGTGGTGGAGGTGGAGGTGGCGGTGGCGGTGGTTTTAGGTCAGATGGATTAGGTGAGGGTGGTGGCAGGAAAGGATCCCAAATTGAGGAGTATTATAAGAGGAGGGTTGAAGAAAATCCTTCCAACCCTTTGTTTCTAAGGAATTATGCACAGTTTCTGTATCAGGTTTGATCTATTTTTTCATTTCTCTTCCCTTTTTACTTCTTGTTACTTCTCATCAATTATCATTTGCAATTGATGGACATACAGTAATTATATTAGTGTTTTTTTATAGAACTGCTCATGTTCTCCATACAGATCAACTGTAAACTGTATGATTTGATCTGAAAATTATTCAAATTCAAAGTCCTGACAGGTTAATTGTCATGTGGGTGGTTTCAATTTTTCAATTGAATGTTCTAAGTATCTCCACCTATTGAATAGGTGCACTCCATAGGTTCCTTTCATAGTGGATCTATTGTAGAAATTAGTGCCTTGAGTGATTTTGTCATCTGGGTATCTGAAAACATGGTTAAGGGTCAGATGAGCCACAGATTGTACGCTTAGTTCAGAAGGGGGCCATAAGTTAATAGACATCCCCTTACATGCAAGGTCTGATACCCATTTTTGGGTGATTACAGAAATAGTTGCAGGTGTGCTTACTGTCCCAATTTCATGGACTGCAAACATTTACTGCAAATTATCCAGTAATAGGTGATTGTGAGCCAAATTCACAGTATACTGTTTCACAAACCTCTGTATAATGCGGAGATCACTGCACGTCTGTTCTATTTATATGTATCTATTCATTAGGTAGATTCATCCATCACCTATCTGCAAAAAAAATATCCCTTCTTTCGCCATTGTCCTATATTACAGAAGCATAGAAAATCTTGTCATTTGGCAAACATTTCAAGTTTGCAGTCTGAAGACTTGATTAAATGAAAGAGTATGTCCTTTCCCTTGGGTGTAGGGGTTGGAACAGATTCATTAAAGGAGATGTCCCTGGCCAAAAGCTGATACAATCGCATCTCTCCAGCCATCTGCTGTATGCTGTTTCTTTTCTGTAGTATCCCACCCAAAAATTCATATTGAAGTTATAGACAAGATGGAAGGGGTCATCAAATCGCTTAAATCTTTTAGAGCTACTGGAGTTTCCAATTGAGTCGTGCACCTCATTCCCTGTGAATCTCTGTAGGGAACATGTTAGAAGCAGGGAAATTTTTTATTTTTTATTTTTTGTTTTTTGGTGCAAGAAGCAGGGAAATTAAACATGATCATTCCTTGGATAATTGATTAGAACTCAAGTTGTTGAGACCTTGTCATTTGTTACACAGTGCTCCCTAATCTTGCTTTGTGAAGTATTTTCGCTGTTTTTACGACAGTCTAAAGGAGACCCGCAAGGAGCTGAGGAATACTACTCGCGTGCCATACTGGTAGATCCAACAGATGGGGAGATCATGTCACAGTATGCTGAACTGTTGTGGGAGCTCCACCATGACTGGGACCGAGCTTCAAGTTACTTTGAACGTGCAGTCCAAGCTGCACCTGAGGATAAGTATGTGTGTTTTATATGTTTTTAGATTGATTCTTCTCTATATGACCAAGCATGTCTTACAATGTATTGAATCTAAATTTGAAGAAATTTTTTTCCCCTCTTGGCAGCCATGTGCTTGCAGCATATGCTAGCTTCTTGTGGGAAACAGAGGATGAAGAAGGCAGCTTGCCACAGGATCTTGCTGCTGTGCCAGCTTACCAATTTGCAAGTGCTTGATTCTGGCATAAATTGATAGAGAAACTCAAAAACTCTCTGGGATGGAATTACAGTATTGGAAATTTCAAGTCCATGATTTCTTTTGAAACAAAAGAAAGTTCTCTTTAATACCTTTTGGTGTATTTAAGGGAAAGGAAGTACTCTAAATTTTAATTTCTGTGGGGGCATTTGGCCATGAATTTACAATTTCCTCATGGGAATTTAAATTATTTTCTTCTGTTCTTTTCTTTTCTACTCTTATAATTCCCCCACCCCTCCCAGTGCTATGGGACCCATGGAAAACTTGGAGATGTGGGCCAAACTTTTCTCTATCTGTCATATGGCACTCAAATTTTGTGAACAGTAGACCCCAAGATTTTCCGCAATAAGGTGTGGATCCACTTACATCCAATTAGAGTTTCCTTAGGTTCTTCAAGGACAGTTCCTCTTCTCTCAATGCCCAACTTTTGATCGTTTTAGCAAAAAGACTAGCAGCCTAACCATGCTACCAAGGACCATGCAAATTTTATGGGTATCAATGCCAAAAACTACACCTGACCAAACCTGAACGACCGGTCTCTAATTTGGTTTTACAAAATTCTTCAATATGGGTTGGTTTCAGTCTGGTCCGTCTATAAGACGGATTGTAGAGGTTTTGCAGAGACTTTCCCACTTTAGAGTCTTGGTAGATAATGCAATTACCTGCTCCCCCAAAAGTTGATGCCTATGATGCACATCCTTTTAGTCCTCAACCTTCTGCTGAAGTCTCTTGGGAACTTTCTCAATCATATAATGTAAAGCTTGACGCGGTTATGAACATGAAGCTCAACCCCGACCTTTCATTACCATATTTCTAATGATTTTAATTGGTATCTGCCACTCTACGAAAGAGAAATTGAATCCATCCCTCATTGACCCTTTTTATGATGAGAAAACTAATCCAAACCCAGAAAAGGGAAAAAGCAGACGACATATTTCACTCTGAGAAAATTTATATGAAACATGCTTACCTTCCCTCTTATCCAATTGAAAGATCAATGGGGGAAAAAAACATTGGGGAATAAAATGCCCACACTCAAAAATCAATGGCGCTTCCACTTGACACCTCAACTAATTAAATTTCAAAATGAGACTCACAGGAATATCAACATTTTTTTTTTCTTCTAAAACCATGACAGGAATGTTATCTATGAGAAAACCACCTCTCCCCACTAAGGAAAACTAATTCATAGGCTCTGATGGGTTCTGCCCATTCCTTGATACTGGCCTTGTACCCCTCTGGTAGAAACCATTCCCTCGAGGTCTGTTATTATAGTCCCTCTCAGCACCATCTTGGCCATTTCCCCTGCCAACACTACGACCACCAAAACGCCCCCTTGGGGCATCTGTCTGATAGCTGCTCCTCCCTCTACCCCTTCCTGTCGAAACAATTCAAATGCCAGTAGACTGTTAAGAGAATTCAACAACTAAATAAGTAAAGCCAATGAGAGGAAAAAGATGTTCTAACACTAAACTGCACTCAGAACTTGAGAACATTCTCGATAAATAGATTAACATCCAAATGAGATAATAAAATTTCCGTAAAATAGCACAACTCATTTTAAAACTAATTTCACTCTGGTCATATCTGAAATAAGCTTAATTATTGCAGAGTAAAATCTAGCATTTGCTCAATTATATACCTAGGAAGCAATAGACACTCCAAGACAACCAATAATTTTGAGTTTCATTTGTGTAGAGGGGTGGGGGTGGGGGTGGGGGTGGGGGTGGGGCAGTGGCGGTGAGGGAGTACGAGCCTGCAGAAAGTAGGGTGACCAGATGAGGTACTCATTGATTGTAGAAAAGAATTGAAGGTGACCAGAAGAGGTACTCATTGATAAAAGGTCACAGAGGAGAGTTGACAGCAACCACACAATTAGGTCAAAGGCTGAAATTGCCAGTATTATGACCAGTCTCAGTAGTCCTGTTTCTTTTCTTTTTTTAATTAATCTTGGTATGATCGTTCATTGAGATATATTTTTTTTTTTTTTTTTTTTTTTTTTTAATGATGAGATATATGGTTATTGGTGCCATAGGGCTTAAGCTATAATATTCTGAACTTGTTTGAGTGAGGTTATTCCTGTAGTTCTCTTATTATAACAGAAACATATATACATTGAGAGGGATATCGAGTAGGGCAATTCTTCTCCCTGTCAATTCCTCGCTTCCACCATGTTCTCATATTTTCTTCTTCTGTTCCTCTTCCTTCTCTTATACTTTATCCATTGCAGATTACTGTTAAAATTGTTGAACAAGAATTACTCAGCTCAGTATATATCAACAGTGACAACTACTACTGGCAACAAAGAATTGGAAAACAGCAGAAATTTCTCAGCAGCTACTTTAGACAAAATATTACGTCTGATATATCAATTTTTCTCCTGCCGACAAGTACAGTGAATGTTCTACAAAAAATATCTATGAAAAGTTGTCACAAAGAGGTCCCTGCCTCACGGAATAACAAAAAACATTTCTTTGAGGCTAAACTTGATGTAGATCGATGGTGGTTGAGAGAAATATTCAACACCAATCTGTCCATGTTCATACCCTGATTGACCAGCCTTAATTGGAGGATGATACTCTCCAGAATATTGTTCCAGATTTAGTGAATAGCAATCAGCTTTGTTTAGGGAAGGTATTAGCCATCGGTTTACCAATTGAAGGAAGATGTTTCCAGACTTGCCTGTGGATCCAGTGCCAGCCGTTTTTGGATGTCGGGTTGCTTTCGATTGTGGACTTCTAGAAGATCCCAAGCCAGCTCGCAGAAGGAGATAATTCAGGACAGAAGTTAAGGAGATAATCTAGGATTGATTTACTCATTGCGGTAAAGACTAATGAGTAGGTATTTACCCAGAATTGGTGGGCTCATGACAACTTGAGTGGAGTAGATTGAGTTCAAGACAATTGCTTCCTTGCGTATTGAAACCATTGTAATGGCTGCGAGATGGAGTGCGAGGTGAGAGACCCTATGAGCAGGTGAGAGGCCCAGGGATGGTTCAGAGGCTCAACCCGAATCTATCCATCTTCTTCTATGTTTTATTTTCTTTTAAATTTTTCATGTTACTGCGTTGCTGAATCTCATATTAACCTACTGTTAGCTAGTACCTACGATCGTACTGTAGGTTTGGTTATCTTTGACCTAGTCCTACATGAAAACTCCATCCAAGCATTCTAATAACATGAATACCAGAAAGCAGCATTCCTTAGGCAGAACCAATGGTGGTCTAACAGTGTATAGTGATGAGATCAAATAACTTCAAGAAAGTAAGCTATAGATGCATTACTTCAAATATATTAGTGAGAGGGGAAAAGGGGGGGGTATTTGGGATCCCTGTGGCTTGCATAACCCAGACTTCATATTCATCAGAAGTCAGTGATCCAATCACTAAGGATGAAGTCGGTGATCAAATCATTAAGGATGAAGGTTCATCCTTCCACAAGTCATCATAGCTTTAGTAAGGTAAAGTTAGGGTAGTGCAATGAAACATACTTCCTCCTCGAGATGTGCTACTGCTGTTTGCTCTCCGCTCCTCAATGTGTACTTGCCTCCCAGCAAGCTGTATTGGAGATGCCTACAGAAAACCAGAGCCAAATAAGGCTAACATTATGGAAATACACCCATGAAATATAAAATTAGATCACGCCAGATCTTAACTCCAGAAAAAATGGCGGAACAAAATTCATGTAGTCAATCCCATTAAGTTCGGAAAAGGCTAAGTCGAGTTGCGTGTTTGACTACAGAATAAATAAGCATGACATAGGACAGATTCTTTTCACTTGGCAAAGGAAGAAGCAACTAAAAACTCAACTCAAATCCAATGTATTAATAATGGATCCAAAAGACAGTAGCTGACACAAAAGTAAATGTTATCGGAAGAGTAAAATATTTCCACTAGGGAATTTAAGATTGTACAGAAGAACTTAAAATATAAACTGACTAATAACAGCTTCTTTAGGAGAAGTTGCTAACCTGAATCGCATTTTGAACACCATGGGCATCTTCGAATTCAACAAATGCATAGCAAACACCAAATTCCTGCATATATTCGCACATGGGTAGACATCAATTCCATAACTTTCAATCTTCAAATGGAGGCATTCCATAGAAAGAGAAGCAAAGAGAAAGGACCTTGCGGTGTCTGATGGCCACACCCTCAGGTTTGATTCTGCCAAAGTTCTTAAACTCCTGCTCAATCTCAAACGAAGAAATGGTAGTGGGCAAGTTCCTCACATAGACAGATCTCACTTCACCTGAGAAGGTTCACAAATGAATCCCCCCAAAAAAAAAATAGACAGATCTCACTTCACCTGAGAAGGTTCACAAATGAATCCCCCCCAAAAAAAAAAATGATGCATTCGTTTCATTTAATTTTTTGGAAGGTGTGTAAATTTTAAATATAATTAGTAAATATTTTGCTTATTTTTTTAACGTCTACAAATGAAAAGAGAAAGCAATATGAAATTTTAAAGGCAATTGCCACATGTCAAATGACATTTAGAAGAATCCTACTAATGACGAAACACCAATTCAACAGGAATTCCAGAACCGTTTCGACAAATTTGAAACAACTGAAAATTTTAATGAAATATTGGAAATATTAGACTTAAATATAACCACAGGAAATAGTACCTATAATTTGACATATGAAGCAAATTGCAACAATCCCGACTTTCCTACAAAGAAATGAGGATTCCAAAACACTCAAAGAAAAGAAAATATAACTCTAGTTATTTGAAAGCAATAACATTAATTTTTTTACAATAAAAAGGACTTGTGCTATTCCACAAATTTTGAAATATAAAGGAAAGAAACAGTAACGACCAAAACATTAGATTGCCCATCAATACGGCTTTCAACGGGTCAAATACAAAGTGGATAAATATGGATCCATATTTATAGTGAACATCCAATTAAAGATGAAAAGGGAAAAAAAATCCAAGGCTTTGTCAAGATTAAGCCCATGGTGCCATTTTTCGTAACTTAAACATATACACATAATCCCTGTGAATTATATAATCTCTACAAATAAAAATTCTATAAGTTATATAAATTAAACTTATCATATAAGGGAAGGGTATAAGTTATAATATGCTGCACCAGCACAAAATTCCTAAAACAACACTGAATGGACAACAACAATTTAGTCCTATCCTATGCAATTCAAGGACTTCTCAATGATGTTTTATTCCCTGAAATAATGTCCCAACACATAGAATATATGAATGGTATAGAAGAGGGGCAGATAACCTTCTTCATCTATGGCTGTGACTTCATCCGTTGCTTCACCACCAAACTTGTCAGAAACATTTATTGATGAAGGGTAGGACTGTGAAGGGTTAGACCATCCTGCACCAGACTTTTCAGGAACGTTTACGGAAGAAGGGTATGACTGTGAAGGATTAGGCCATCCTGCAGAATTCCATTCTGAAGTAGGTGCCACACCCTTGTTTAAAGATGCCTGAGGAGCTACTGATGATGCAGATTGACCTCTTGCAACCCGCAACTATCAAGTATAATAAAAACACCAGGACAGAATAAAGTCAGAAAGATAAACATGCACACAAACAGAAACACATTTAGCAAAAGGAACTGCAATTAGCAGAGTGTAGCATACAATAGAGGCATAAGTCTGCTTCGGAGGCTCTCCAACAGGTTCCGCAACAGGCGCAGGAGCATCTTGGACAGGGGGCATTGCACTTTGAAATGCAGCTGTCATCTCTTCCACAGCAGTTTCATCCACTATGTTTTCATCCACAGCAGCTTCTTCCACAGCAGTTTCAAATGGATCACTTTCTTCCAGATGATTTGATGGCACAAAATTTGTGACCTCAATTTCTTCCACAGCAGTTTCAAATGGATCGCTTTCTTCCAGATGACCTGATGGCACACACATATATGTATTAACAGATGGAATCTAACAGACCCAGTTTCAGAAACAAGTGAGTCCATATTCCGAAGCAGTTATAATCCAGTAACCTAAAATGATTGCCAAGTTTTTAATGGAGTTATTCATACATGTTACTTCAGGTTTTCAGATTACTACTTAACCTTCTTGACTTTTGATTAGGTCCTAAATCATCCCACTGCAACATAGGACGAGTGAACTGACCCTTATAGCTACTCCTATGCAGTTAATGATCAGGCGTTATCTAAGCCTAGTCCCAGCTATTGGGATGGATGATCTTACAATCCTATTTAATGTTATATATACAAGCCACTAGTACTATGAGATTCACGATACCTGGCTCTGGAATAGGACTAGACGCATTCACTTTAGAATCAAAATTGTTCTGGGCCAGTAAAGCCACCGGATGCTGGTTAATCTGTTCCTCGTCCAGGAAGAGAAATATATCATTGAGAACAAAGAAACCTTTTTCCTGTGGAGCAAGGAAAAAGGTCTGCACAAATTTCCTCCTGCCATTGAAATCCTTTGTTCGCACAAAACCTGAAACCTTTACGAGAACTCCTCCCTCCAACGAGTTCAGAGAATGAACTGTTTTTATTTCAATTTCAGTAAAATTAAGTGACATGATAACCGTATGGATTTGCTGCAAAGAGAAAACGGCATGCCACTGTTAGTTCTGCAGAAATAAAAAAAAGTGATGAGCATAATACTGTTATATGGCAATAATGCCATGATAGAGAACACTTGGCAACTTAGAGACAGCAAATTTTTTCCCCTTTTTGGGGCATGGAGGGCTGGGGATGGGACATCAATATGGGAAGAAAATTATTATAAAAAAGTGGAAGTGAATGATGTAAAATATCAAAACAAAGAAATATTACTATAGCAAGACCATGTGTATAAAAAAATTTCAGCAACCTGAAGGATGCAAAATATCAAAGCAAAGAAATATAACTATAGCAAGACCAAACGTATAAAAGAATATTCAGCAACCTCAAAACCACCAAAAGAGCGGTAACAAAATATTATTGTTATTGTTATTATTTTTGAGTGGGAGAGGGGTGAAGGCACACAAGTAGAAAATGTGACACAAAATGTGCCGCTTGTTCACTAGCTGAGGTCAGTAACTCATTGTTGCAAAGCTGTGCAAAATTGTAGAAGGCACTCAGAACTCTCACTTGTGAAAACAAAAAGAAAATAAGAAAACAAAAAAAGCATTTTGTCAAAATCCCTCACCACTCCTCTCATTATCACAGAGCAACACAAAAGTGCTGTTGGATAAAATTCATGCATATGTGTTGCTGGATAAACATGTATGCAAGCTTATCCTCTAGAAAGCTCAAGTTATTCTCTAATGCTTTATATTTCCTTTTAAAATTAACTATTCTTCGCATAATCTAGATTGCCATTTGTGCTCCAACCGGTTTTATTTCATTCTTCATGTTTTATCCCCAGTAAAGCAAAGCAACTAGAATACAAATTAAAAAGCCCAAATTTTATAAGGATACTGACTGCTATCTCAGTTGTGAAGAAAGGGATTGAACATCAACCGCACCCAACCCCCCTGCCCCCCCAAAAAAAAAGTGATACAATCCAAAACTGTCCAGATGTCTATGGAGACCAAGATGTTTCTGATTATGCCAAATTCGGACAAGCAATCCCTCATTATCACTCCCAATGAAATGCTATATTAATAAAAAAAAAATCCATAATGAGAGAAGTAGAATGAGGAATTGGGCAGGCAGAGTCTAAAATTGAATGGAAACAAGGTTTGAGCTGAGATAAATCAATGAGAACAAAAAATCATGATAAGAAAATATTTTTTCCTTCTGCTAAAATCAATTTTGAAAGGCAATACCAAGTAAACAGAAATGCAGATAAAACAACAGGATAAAGTGACATAAGCAAAAATACTAAGACGTTGCCAGAGACAAAATAAAAAATTAACAGAACAATAAAAATAGAATTAACTGTAGCCAAAATACATTATGCATGTAAACCACCACAGTGGAAATCAAATGGATTACTTATAGATAGAAAGATAAGAAACCAGCTCAAGAACCACAAAATCCAAGCACCACGCATCAGCATTACAAAATTATATAGGATCTATCAAGTGGATATTGCAGTCTTCCATCAAACACAAGAATTCAATCCCACTCTCGAAGATTAACACGTTCACGCTGGTTCAAATACCTAAATTATTATTGAAAAAACATAATTTTAAACGTACAAGAAATAAGTCCAAAAATAACAAACATTACCAGCACTGATGTTGCCATCTCGCTATTACTCCCATCGACACGAAGTATTGAACTTGCATCGGTGTAGAACTGATGAACATAATCCGGCGATTGTTGAAGGATTTGATAATACTGCCCAACGAAGTAAGAACCAACCTGAAACGCCGCAGAGAGCGACTGAGACACTAACACGACATGAAAACAAATAAAAAAAAAAGGGGGTGGGGTAGGGGGAAGAGAAATCCATCCAAGTTTCATGTATTGACCTGAACAGCACTGACTGGGGTTTGAAGTAAAGTCGCCATTATCGCCCTCTATAGAAACATGCAGCAAAACTCGATCTTCAAACCCTAACACCCCCTAAAAAGCTCCAACCAAAACCCTAGATCTGCAATTCTTCAATGATCTGGAAAACCAAAAACCAGCAGATTTTTACGGCTCATAAACAAAGAATTTAAAAAAAAAAAAAAAAAAAAAAATAAAAAAAAATCTTCCCTTTCCCTTGCCATTACTTTCCTGCAATTTTTACTTGACATATATATCTATACATATATATATATATATATATATATATATTGAAAGGAAGATCTAAGATAGAACTAGAAAGAGAAAAAGAGAGAGTTTCATCGAAATCAAGAAAAAGCGAGATAGAGAGAGAAGCTGAAGCACCTCTGAACTCTGAAGTAATAGATTGGATTTGAGAAAATCTTTTGGTTTTTCTTTCCTCTCTCTCTTCTCCACTGGTTTTGTCTTTGGTTCTTTCGGCTTCCTTCGTTCTATCGCCGCAATCGTCTAAAAACCGGTTGCACCTTATTAAGAAACACCATCGTCGCTTTGTCATCGTTTCTTGCTAACTTGCGCTGGGGTGAGGTTGATTTCCCGTTCGTTAGATTTTGAAACGTTGTAAAGATCTAGAGATTTGTTTTACTTATCATGGACACGTGGGGATAAGGATAGCGATGTGCGACTTAAGTTCTGCCGTTGGATACAACGTTCATTGATGATGTGTTGACCGAAGCAGTATAAAATGGTGGGAAGAAAACTTCAAACCACGGTTTCATGATGGTCTTAGTCGGTCCGGTCCGGTCCGGTCCGTTTAACCTAACTATGTGGTCGAACCAAGTTATATGTCCAAGGCCCCCGAGTTGAGTTCAATTTGACTTTCATCTTGTTGGGCATTACTGTCAATGGTCCAAATATCAGGGATAGTAGAAAAGGGTTTAGACCATGGTTTAAAGTATCGATATCTAGTGATATATGTCGATATTGCTAGCCATTGATATCATTACTATATCGGTGAAAATATATAAACAAGGAGTGTAACAATCTATTTTTCAAGAAAATCAGAGGTAAAATGATCCGATATGACTTATCCTTGCCGAACACATATGAAGGTAACTGATACTAAAACCATGGTAAAAACAATGGTTTAGACCGGGCGGTTGGGCTGGGTAGAAGATTGGATGAATACGAAACGGCGTAAGATAGCATAGACCTAACTGGGAAAGCAACGGTCAGCGCAGGATAGCAAGATTTGGGGGATGCCCGTAAAGAGTACACGTGGTTTGCTTCCTAAAGTGGGGCCAACCCTAGTTGGGGAAAAATTGAAAGTTTTGGATTCCAAACCAACGGCACATAATGGATGGAAAGAAAAGGAAGAGAAAAAGAAATTGGAAAGGAACAAGAGGAAGAAAGCGAATGGACGCTTTATAAAGAACAATAGGTTTTTATAAGGAAAATTGTCTAAAAATTGACTGAAAATAAAAAATAATAATTTATTAGTAAAGGAGAGGAATTTTTATAAATTGATTGTGCCACGTATTCCGTACGATTTGAATTTTAAAGCCAACTGAAAGGAAATTTGAATAATAAGTACTAACTAATGCTAAGCAACACGCGCGAGTGCCATTTGGAAGCACCACGTAAAGTCTCCGATCAATTATCGAGTACGTGGTACGCGCGTGGCTTTTCTCTTAAGTCGATGTTTGAGATGTGGGGAAAGAATTCGTTTTCGTCATTGTTTCGTCATTTGGGGGATGGTTACGTCATCGTAGAAAATGACACGACTTGAGATTCCTTATATGCTTTCGTTATCACACGGATTTTCTTCCCAAATTTTCGCCCTTCTTTGCCATGAATCCACTGAATCTCCGGGATAGCAAAGTCTTTTCTTAGCAAACCTGCACCTACTTAGGGCTCCACATCCTTTGCATTTACCACATCATCACAGTGACATCTAATGGTTAGGAATCTCTTGAGATGTGTGCCCAGATGTTCATGTATCCCGGCAGATGGTCAGCTCTTTGGAATTTGATTGATAAACAATCCATATTGTCTCATTTAGATTTACAACATCAACTAATACTCTATGAAAAAAGGTTGGGTACATCGTCAACGTGTTCAGCATGTGTCATCTATTATTTTCTTTTTTTATTAATTAGGGTGTTCGGGCCAACTTACGCGTACCTTGATTAATCATCCACGGCCACGATCTCCTCAAACCTGGGACCATGCGCCTATCCATACAATCCCCAATTCACCCTAACCATGTGGGTAACCACGGATGGATTGTCATTTGTTGTCCTCTTTTAAAAAGACCTCTTCATCCCCATGTGTCCAGTCCTGTGATTGACGTATGTTCTAGTTTATCGAAAGCTGATAGTATGCCTAACCCTATCCCATCATTTATATGAGGGAATAAGGTTACTAGAATATCAATATGTTGTGTCCAATGTTGTGTGCAAACTTATCGATCAAAATAAAATTAGTGTCATTCTCAAAAATTTATTGACAGAAATGAGGGCATTTACGAATGTGTTCCATACTCTCAAGAAAAACCAAGTAAACATGCCAACAAGAATGGAAAAATGTCTCTTTTCTCCATATTCTTTTCCCGGCCCTATTATGGTATCACCCCTATCACACGTGGGATCGATTCTCCCACCCACGTCTTTGCTATGAGATTTGAAGGACCTTTTATTTTGGCAATTTCATTTTCCTTGTGTTTTTTTTATTTTTTATTTTTTATTTTTTTTTTATGGCATCTTTTGGGCAAGAGATTGATGCGATGTCACATAGCCCATGCATCAACGTGGGACCAATGAGAGCGTGCATAGGGACATCAACATGATGGGATTATTTTTTATTTCACAAGGATGAAGTAGTAATTTCGTGTGCCCTTGTTTTTGAGCCTAGGCCCACTTAGCTAGGCAGCTTTATTTTTCCCTTATCTTTTCGTTTTTGTTTTGTTTTGTTTTGTTTTGTTTTGTTTTATTTTATTCCTCTTTATTCTTTCAAGAAAATAAATCTGCCTACCGTGTACCCAGGAACAAGGGAGTGCAAAATTATCATTCCACCTACTATGAAATTAAAAAAATAAAAAATAAATCCCATTCTTGTTGATGCCCCATCATGCCCTCTCATTAGACCTTACATTATAGGGACCATGTGACCAGGCAACGATATATTTTTATCTCTCTCTCTCTCTCTCTCTCTCCTTCTTTTTTGCAAGATCTAACCAGTTTGGTGTTCATATAATTAGTATTTTCCTTTCTTTTATAGACATCCAAACATAGAGTAAGGCATTTCTCAATTTCCATTATTACACATATATCTATAATTTATTCATGGGGAAGTGTTTCTAATGGAAGAGTGTGGTTCCTAAGCATGTGCGGAGCCAATGAGAGCGCATGATAAAGCATCAACATAGATCATTTTCCATTTTATTTGGGTGGGTGGGGGGGTGGGGGTAGGCTGATCATTTCGCCTTTCAGTGTGTTTGGGCATAGGGACCATGCTTTCCCATAGGAACCATTTTCCCTTTATTCATTAGGGAAAATATTTTCTATGGGGGAATGTGCCCCTGCGCCCAGACACAAGTAGGGAGAAATGATCTGCCCGCCCTCTTGAAAAGGAAAATGATGTTTCTATGGATGTTTTCTCGTGCGCTCCCATTAACCTACCAGCATACATAGGAATCGCACTCCCTTACCGAAAACACTTCCACATTCATTTATTGGGAGTGTGGCACTTGAGCTAGACACATAAAGGGCGAAATAACCAGCCCCCTTATGAAAGGGAAATGAAATCTCTATAGATGCTTCCTCATGCGTTCTCATCGGCCCTTACACATGTGCAGAAACCACACTCTCACACTGAACACTACCCTCATTTATTTAGGGTAATTTACAATGCCACCCCTTAGAGAATGCCACTATTAGAGACACCTCATGCATAATTCATAATTACGCTCAAACCCCCTACCCTCAATCTCTGTTACAGAATATACCTTAAATACTGACATCAACTGATATATTTTTTTCTAAATACCAAAATACCCTTCTAAAAAGTGAAGTACACAATATACCCTCTCTTAACCCCCCTAACCTAAATCGAATCTGAACTCCTTCATTCCCAAATCATTTTCTCTTCGTGAAGCGGTGATTTCTCTTTGTAAAGAGTAGCGAGTACAAACCAACGATGAGCGAAATACCAGAAGATGGTGTTAAAGTCGTTTTCTGGTAGATCGTTTAGGAACACTTGAAAATCTGGAAATTGTTAATCGAGTTGGCGACATTTCTAATTGATGGCATCATTGAGCGCAGAAACCACAAACAAAGTATTGGGTCCAGAAGAGCAACCCAAGTCGTTAATGGCTAGCATTTTGGGCAACCTGGTTGAGTAGAGATCAAGAATGGAGAATGGCGGTGATTGGTCAGCTCTTGCGAAATTTTGCACCGAGATGGAGAAGGGGAGAAGGGTTTTGCTCCTCTCAAACCCACGATGAAGGTGAGGGGTATTGAGGAGTTAGTGTAAAATAGGATGCGGTTATGTGTTTTACTCATAAGGGTAAAATCATCATTTCAAAGCCTCACTTCATAGAGACTAACGGTAGGGGGTCTGAGCTTAATTGTGAATTATGTAGGAGTGTCTCTCTAACAATGGCATTTTCTAGGGGTTGACGCTGTAAATTTTCCTATTTTAAAAGAGATAAAGTAATAAATAATGGAATAGGCATTGGGTACACCTTAGGACATAGTTAGTAAGTTCGGGGACGGCAATAATACGAGAATGGATACGTATGACAATTAAATGGACAATACAGTAATAATATGTTTCAAAAAATCTGGTGCAATAAAACACATACGGTAATAATACGCTACGTGTTTAATACATGTTTAATATGGTTGCTCTGTAAAAATCCGTGAGCAAAAATACAGTACTAAAAATGATTGTTTGAGACTAAATTCTAATCTCCCATGCTTTTATGGACACTAAAATCCAATCTGATTTACCAATTTGAAATCATTTCCCATTTTTTTGGATTCACTTTTTTTTTTTTTTGGTACAAGGATTTTCACATTTAATATTGATTAAATTTAACCCCTAAAAACGGCATGGAAGAAAAAACTAAAAGGAAAATCAAACCTCATCTTGTCTCGTAAGTCGTAACTTTTATATGTTCTTTTTTTCTTCATGGTACGAAAACAATGTTCAAAAAGATAGAGAATAAGTGTTTGCAATCGTTCATCCCAGAGAAGATGGAGACTTTGTGTGGTGATTTTTAGCTTTGTTTCTTCATCTCACTTCTTTTGCTATTGATAATAATTGGATTCCTAAATCCAAAACCCTTACCCCCCCCCCCAACAAAAAAAAAATCTTTGTTAAAGTTTTCTCTAGCTAGGGGTATAAGTTTGGCCCTGACTGTCGGCCCGAACCCAACCTTGGCCCACCCTGATTCCGAACAAGTATCAACCCGAAAGTTTTGGGCCTGAGGGCGGACGCGATCTTGAGTTAGGGTCAGGGTGGGTAAGGGTTGATGTCTTTGGCCCGCCCAATCCTCCCTAAACCCGGCCTTGATTTTTTTACCCTAACTTTTGGCCCTGGTTTTGGCCTGACCCAACCCTGGTTTTTGCCCCCGATGTTGACTATGGTTGTGACCCTTATATTAACCTAATTTGAGATATTGTTTGACATTGAGTCATTAACACCTCAAAACCCCTAATATTTCTTTTCACCGATCTCTCTTAGAAAAAAAAAAACAGGGTATACTTGGCCCTTGATGGCAAATAAGAGTTAGGGTCAGGGTCAGGGTCAGGGCCAGGGTCAAGGTCAAGGTTAAGGTCAAGGTCAATCAAGGTCATCCCAACCCTTAATGGCAAACTAGGGTTAGGGTCAATCAAGGTCATCCTAACCAGACCTTGAAAAATCAGAGCCAATTAGGGTGGG
The DNA here is from genome assembly GCF_013358625.1 of Macadamia integrifolia. Taxonomy (NCBI): domain Eukaryota; kingdom Viridiplantae; phylum Streptophyta; class Magnoliopsida; order Proteales; family Proteaceae; genus Macadamia; species Macadamia integrifolia. The sequence goes on from NC_056566.1 coordinate 9,472,922, forward strand.
AAAAGATTGGGCTAAACCCTGAAGGGTTGGGTCTGGGTTGAAGTTTTGCGGCCCTGGGTGAGGACGGGCTTTGGCTTAGTTAAGGGGACTCATGGTTGGGCTAGGGTTTTAAAAAAGTTCAACGGCCCTACCCAGCCCTGTTGCTCCCCTATTTCTAGCATAGGTGATCTCCCTATTGGTGTTTTTGGTGTGTAAACTTGTTGAACAAGGTCTAATGTGGTATGTGGGTTAATGATGTTGCGTGGCTGACAAAGAAAGCGAGATGGAGATTGGGTACCCAACAGATGCCAAGCATTTCTCTCATATCGAATGGGGCAGCCATCTGCGCTAACAATGGTTTCCCAAACTGACCATAATGATTAAGGGTTAGTCATGGAGTATGTTCTTCTTCTTCCGCTCTACTGTAAGTCTCAAGCATGGCAGAACCTTAATCTCCCCTCTTGTCAGAAAAAATTCTCTGGCAAGACTATCTTCGATCCGGGAAGGCAACTGGGTTTCATTAGATACCAAACCTCTCAATACCCAGATAACACATTACATGAGAAACGGATACGTAAAAGAAGCTCAAAAACTATTCGACGAAATGCCTCATCGAAACACCGTCACATGGAATTCCATGATCCGTGGGTATTTCAAGAATGGTAACTTCCATAAGGCACTTCTTTTGTTTGATCAAATGCCCAGTCGTGATCTCTTCTCGTATAACACCATGATCGCTGGATTGATGCAGTACGGTGACACTAATGGTGCAGAGAAAGTTTTCGTACAGATGACTGTTCGTGACGTTGTTACTTGGAATTCCATGATAGCAGGTTATATCCGCAATTCTTTGATGGATGACGCGCTTATGTTGTTCAATCAAATGCCCTCACGGAATGTGATTTCCTGGAACTTGGTCATGGCGGGTCTGGTGAACTTGCAGGCAATTGCTCTAGCAGAGCAGTTGTTCAAAGAAATGCCAACACGAGATGTTGCATCCTGGACTATCATGATATCTGGCCTTGCTAGTGCAGGGCGGATGGTTGAGGCCCGCGAACTGTTCGAGGACATGCCTGTTAGGGATGTTAAGGTGTGGAACACAATGATGGTTGGATACATAGGAAATGGGAATGTTGAAATTGCAGAAGGATTGTTTCAGAAAATGCCAGAGCAGGATTCGGATTCTTGGAACGAGCTGTTAAATGGGTTGGTGGGTTGTCAAAGGATAAATGATGCTGTGAGGCTCTTCACCGATATGCCCCATAAGGGTCCTCGATCATGGAATTCGATCTTGTTAGGATTGATTAGGAGTGGGCTCGTTGAAGAAGCTCATGGTTTCCTTGAGAAAAACCCATTTAATGACGCAGTTTCATGGACAAATGTGATCATTGGATATTTTGAATTAGGAGATGTTGGCACTGCAATTAAGCTTTTTGAATTGATGCCTGATAGGGATGAGACTGCATGGAATGCAACAATATTTGAACTAGGAGAAAATGATCATGGTGAGATTGGGCTAAAATATTTCGTTAAAATGAAACAGAGAGGTCCACCACCTGATGAAGCCACTTTTACCAGTATCCTGACCATCAGTTCGGACTTGCCATCCTTAGATTTCGGGAAGCAATCTCATGCACAGATAATCAAGACAGGTTACAATTCTTTCATTGCGGTCTCCAATGCAGTTGTTACAATGTACGCTCGATGTGGAGGTATGCGTTCTGCTTTATTGGAATTCTCCTCCATGCCAATTCATGATGTCATTTCATGGAACTCTATAATATGTGGATTTGCTCACAATGGAAATGGTATGAAAGCCCTCAAGATGTTCAAACAGATGAGATCAACAGATGTTAAGCCTGATCAAATAACGTTCGTTGGTGTTCTATCAGCTTGTAGCCATGCGGGTTTGATAGATCATGGTGGATACTATTTTAACTTCATGAGATACAAGTGTTTTCTTCAGCCAACATGTGAGCATTATACTTGTATGGTTGATTTGTTAGGGAGGTTTGGACTCATCGATGATGCTGTGAGTTTCATTGATCAAATGAAAGCAGATGGAGTAGAAGTCAGCTCAAGTGTTTGGGGAGCTCTGCTTGGAGCCTGTAGGATCCACAAGAATGTCAAAGTGGGTGAGATTGCCGCAGAGAATATTTTGGCAATAGAACTTTGTAATGCTGGTGTATATTTAATCTTAGCTGAGATTTATCTCAACTGCGAAATGAGAGAAGATGCAGAAAGGATTTGGACTAGGATGAAGGGGAGAGGTGTGAAGAAGCAACCAGGGTGCAGTTGGATTGAGGTGAACAATGTTGTGCACATATTTCTTGCTGGAGATTGTTCACACCCTGAGTTTTCTAGTGTCTGTTGTGTTCTAGATTTACTAAAAACTGAGATGGAAAATGAATTTCAATGAAGCAATGCTGGTTCTTTTGCTAGAGTAGTTGATTAATTGGGTATGTTCTTACTGCAAAAAAAAAAGAGAGAACGATAAGAATAAACTGAATCCAAATGCATGCAGCAGCTTGTGCCCCATGAGACATCAAAATAGGTGAGTGAGAGACAGCACACTCTTTAGGAGCAGAAGACCCATATGGAGAGAGTTCCAGGTGGGCTTCGCTATGCCACGTGGCATGTCCAATAGGGCTGTAACTTCGTGGACAAGTGGACTTCATAGTTCTGTGCTCACCTATTAAATTGGAGTTGGCCAAGTGGCAAATAAAAGATGGAAGAATTCAGGACTAAAAAGAGGGTGAGCAGGTAAACATGGACAGCTGACAAATATAAGGATGCATCATGCAGGGACAGGGTTATTTGATTGAATTCAAGTCTGAAACCGGATCCATTTCTAATCCAGACCAGTCCCTACATGGCGAATGTTTGGAATTGCCAATCACCTTTCCACATGGCAGTAACCAGGGTTTAGGAAACTTTTTTTTTTCCTATTTGGATGGTCCACCCAAGTTCTGGAAAGGAGCAAAACCAAGAAATAAGAGTAGAACACAGAAGAGCTTTCCATTTTTAATTGAAATTTATTAACATCAAATTTGATAACCCTAGTGGAACTGAATCCATCATCCTAGTTTCGAAGAGTAGCAATACAATGAGCCCCTGTATTGGTAGTCCTCGAAAGTTTCTGATCAGAGAAACTCCACTATCCTCTTCATATCTATCTCAATCCTCGCTGAAGTTTCTGTACTCTCCTGTAGTGGCTTTCTCAAAAAACAGGTACACACCAAAACTATAAACCACGATTGATGAGTCATATTCTAAAAATAGCACTTGCAAGGTTATGTTTGGTTGTCAAGAGAAAAATAATATTAATAAGACAAATTATGATGATGCAATGATTGAATTAAGTTTCTACATTTTTCCTCAAATTCAATTTTTTTTTTGGTTGGATGAATTTTTTATTTTTCTTTTCTTTCCTTTCTCTTGGCAACCAAACATAACTTTGGTGGTTCATACAAGCCTGTGGGGGTAACTTTTCCTGCCATCTTGGATTAGGTCACAATCTAGACTCTAGACTAGCCATGTGATGGTTTTCAGGTCTAATCAATCAAATACCCTCCTGTGTATTGACATTCATCCCGCATATCTATTGCGCATTGCCCATAGACATGGATTTTTAAATTAATTTTTTGCCATGTGGCATAGTCTAATAAAGCTGAAACTTAAGACTTGGGGGTCTACATATCTCCCAATTGGCATTTAAAGTGGACACTTAGGAAAAGTTCATACCATAGGCATATAGAAACTCAGGCAGAAATCGTTGGGTGGAGATCGCTCAAAGAGGATATTGCTAAGTCTTGTAGGGAGTCCCACTGTTAGCAAAAACGCATTTAAAACGGGCAAAAACTAGTTTAAACGCGTTTCTATTTTTTACCATTTAAAACATGTTTTACCGTATGCTTCCCAAAGATACGGGAGAAAAAACAGCAAACTTCGAACACTCCTGTTCTAAACACGTTTAAAACACTTTCCCGTTTTTGTGGCGTTTTTTAAGACTTGATTTTTGAACATAATGTCTATTTAATTGATCATATATCTCTCTCCTTAAGTCTGATCGACCTGATTCTTTCACCAAATTGAAGCTAACGCAATGGACTATATTTCTCATTATATTACCTTCAACTCAAATTCAATTTACGGACCCCAAAATTGAGCTATAAACTAACGTATTTGCTGAAAAATATTTATAAAGTGATGACTCCTAACTCTAACAGAACATATATCGCTTCGAGAGTGTGTTGACTATATTGACAACAATGAACAACACCATAACCTAGTCACATTGCTCAATAAGACTTTGGGCATGTGTGGTATATGAATTTAGAATCGGTGTTGGATGATATTCAATGATATGTTTTAAAACTTATAATGAGACAAGGGATGTATAGGCATTAATGTTAGATATTGTAGTTGTTTTGAACACTAGATGCAAATATTCATATAATAATTCCTTAACTTATATGAGTTTACTACTGTTTTTTTAGTCCTGTTTGTTTAAAATCTACACATATAAAACATGTACCGTCTATTTTTCAATTTTTACCATTCTCTTTTTCTTTTTTTTTCGATCTTGGCACTCTTTTCCTCTCACTCTCTCAAGTACTCTTGCAATCTTATCATTCTAGGATCTCTCGGAGTCTTTTTGATGTATTTATATAATGGAGAGTGATGCCCTATTAATAGTGGAGAGGGTCCCCTTCACTTAATTGTTGGGGTAATGGTTAGGAATGCTACCGACCATAGGATGAGTTACGTAGAGATTCAAAGGTCTAAATCAGACAACTAATTTTGGAAATAACTTAAGGGAAAAGGCTGATTCAAAGGTCTAAATCAGGCAACTAATTTTGGAAATAACTCAAGGGAAAAGGCTAGGAACCCTAGCCGCAGCTAGGGTTCCGAGCATGTCATCCTCTCTCCTCCCCCTTTGGAAAAGACCCCCTTGCTCTCCTATGTTCAGCCCTGACAATAATAATAATAATTCATCATATAAAACATAAATAAATAAGGAACTTTTTGTTTAAGTAAACAACAGGGAACTTTCTATAACATGATTAGAATGGGTAATTAGCATAGTTAGTAAATACACATATTATAATATTTAATTCAAAAGATCGTAATTGGCGTATCAATCCAAAAAAACCGTTTAATATACGCATTTTAAATATAACTATATTATACATGAATAATACTCGTATAATCGTTACATGCTCACTAAAACTTTTGGGTTAAGAGAAATAAGATTTACCCAAATGGCCCAAATCCAGATTCCCAACCCCTATCTTCTATCAGGAATCCTAGTCGATCGAAACTGTTACCCTTCTTCTTCCCTCATCTAAGTAAATCAAAAGAAAGAGGAACCTTAGCCCCAATGACCCCTTCTTCTCCCATCCTTGTTCTCAGTGGCTAGCGATCGAGGGCGATAGATAAGACATCAATACCCCCTGCTCTCTTTCTCTTCTCCATTTTTCTTCCCATCGATTGTTTAAAACTCAATCAACCCTTCATCTTCTCCATTTCTCTTCCCATTGGTACTTGAAAACCCAATTGAGGGCGATTGCATCTGCAACTAATTTTTAACGAGAAACAAGAAAGATTCAAAAAAGATGACTCATATGGACAAGGATGGCCAAGGGCGGGATTCTCCAAAAGGGGTTGAAATGAAAACCTTTCTAGGAAAATAACATACAATCGCCCTTTGAATTGGACCAATAATTATTGACAAACATAGTTGCAGCTGGACAATGTGAAGAATCAGAAAGACGGAAATGACATGGGTGTTCTCCTCCCTTTCTTCTTGCAATAGTGCATCTGAGAAATCAAAGGAGTTGAAGGGAGGAGGTTCTTGAGCCTTTAAATTGATCCATGACCAGTCTTAGATTGTATCCCCCACAAAAATTTCAAGAAAATCCTAAGAAAATCCAAGCACATCTCCAGGATGAACGATTGCAAACACTTATTCTCCATCTTCTTGAACCCTTTTTTATACTAAGAAGAAGAACAGAACATGTAAAAGTGACAAGACAAGATGAGGTTTGATTCTACTCTTAGTTATTTCTACCATACCTTTTTAGGGGTTAAATTTAAATAATATTACATGTGAAAATTCAAAAGAATGGGAAATGATTTTAAATTAGAAAACTAGATTGGATTTTAGTGTCCATAAAAGCATGGGAGATTAGATTTTAGTTCAAACAATCAGTTTTAGTCCCATATTTTTGCTCCCGGATTTTTACAGAGCAACCGTATTAAACACGTACTATATCACTGTCGTACGTGTTTTATTGCACCAAATTTGAAATGTATTATTACTATATGGTCCATTTAATTTCTATATGTATCTGTTCCCGCATTATTGCCATCCCCGAACTTACTAAGGTAATTAGTATCCTTTATTTTTTATTATTTTTTTATCCAAACAAAGCTTTAAACATAATTGAATTTTGAAATATGATTACGTAAATGATATCGGTTTCAATTTAATCTAAAAATCTTTGAACAACAACCAATGCTTACTGTAATTGAGGGAGCTACCAGACAGAATCTTACAAAGCTTACCATAAACAGCAACATCTATGGCATTTTGGGTCAATGCAGTTGTTTCGCCTCTATTTACCCGACATTATCTGATCAAAGGCATTTTAAAGAGCTAGGCCATGCTGCACGTGGTTGGTGAGTATGAGAAGTGAGTTGGCATTTGCATGGCTTATGTGCATCACTCACAGGGATTACATTCGTAGATTACATGACTCACCTTTGCCTTCGTCAGTCAGCTTTGGTAGTTCCAAACTCAAAAGAGATTTCCTTTTGAGTTTGAAAAAATACTGCAATTCCATCTTACAGTATTCCATCGAAAAACACAGGAATTGAGCCAAGATGTGGAAGGAGCCAGGAGTTCCTTTGTCTCAACATGTGTTTGTTGAATCTGCAATTCCATCGGCAAACACATAATTCCTTCAATGTGTTTTTTTTTTCCTGTCACATTGAAGAAGATGGATCAACCTGAAAACCATATAGATGCAAAGACGAATTTAGTTTCCACAGTGATTGAGAAAGGTCAACAACTAAGAGGTTGTAGCCAGCCAGCAGCAGAACCACCATATTGGTGTACGATATTTTGTATTCCATCACAGTTTAATCCAGGGAGTACTGGTGTAGGTGTCTCAACAGGCAGGACGGCGGGCGCAGCCCCCCTCTCGAATTTTTTTAGTTGATGGCAGTTTTGTACTTTTCAGATTAGGATTTTTTTTTCTGCTATATATTTGTAGTGAGTGTTTCTTTCTCTGTACTGTAAACAATACTAAGAGTGTGAGGACGAGCGTTGTAACCTTATTCTTTATTGATTGTGAAGCAAGATCCCATCTAACCGAGGATGTAGGCAATCTTGCCGAACCTCGTAAATGTGTGCATTGTTTGTTTTTGCTTTTCCATTATCTTCTACATCATTTTAAGGTTGCATTTCTACAAATTGGTATCAGAGCTCTAGATTTTCGTTTTATAAGGTTTACTATCACGATGGAAGGGAAGGGATCGAATGTCAAGTATGATATTGAGCGGTTCAATGGGAAGAATAATTTTACCCTCTGGCGTTAAATGGTGAAGGATCTTCTAATGCAATAAGGTTTGACAAAAATGTTGTTTGAAAAATTAAAGAAACCTACAAAAATTACTGATAAAAATTGGAAAGAGATGGAGGAAAAGGCAATAAGTGCTATTCGATTGAATCTTTCTAATGATTCCCTACAACATGATGTAGGTATCGAATCTGCACCACAGTTATGGGCGAAACTTGAAAGCATCTACATGACGAAGTCCTTAATGAACAAGTTGTTCGTGAAGAAGTAATTATATTCTCTATACATAGAGGAATGTAATGATCTATTAGAGCATTTTAACATGTTCGATCAGATCATAAGTAAACTTAAAAACCTAGATGTTAAGATCGAGGATGAAGACATGGCGCTACTATTGTTATCGTCGCTCCTAGAATCATATGATCACCTGGTAACGACTCCTTTATATGGGAAGGAGACCCTTGAGATGGATGAAGTCATTGATGCCCTCGTATTCAATAATACAAGGAAGAAAACTAGCAGTATGAAATCTCAAGGAGAAAGTCTTTTTGGAGGTAACAATGAGCATGAAAGAGGGAGATCATATCAGAAGGGATATGGGAAGAGTCGATCAAAATTAAAAAAAAAAAAAAAAAAAAAGACAAAGATAAATGTCTCTTATTACTATTGCAAGAAGGAACATAATCTGAAGAGAGAGTGCATGAAGAGGAAGGAAGAATTGAAAAAGAAGGTATAGATAAGGCATATAAGGAAACTAGCATGACTGATAGTTTATATGGAGATGATGGAGATGTACTCTCTATATCATCAGGTAAGAATCAACCTTCTGATTCTTAGATTTTAAATTCTAAATGCTCATATCACATAAGGATTGGTTTGATACGTATTACCATATAATGGTGGGTCTATCCTAATGGGGAATGATGATGTGCAAGACCATTGGAATAGGTACTATCAAAATCAAAATGTTTGATGGGATAGCAAGAACTTTAGCAGATGTAAGACATGTACTAGAACATGTACTAGAATTAAGGAAAAGCTTAGTATCTTTAGATGCATTTGACTCAATTAGGTGCAAGTACATAGTAGAAGGTGGAGTTCTCAAAGTTATTAAGGGTGTCATAGTTGTCATGAAGGGACAACTAATAGAAAACCTATACAAACTCATAGGGAGCATAGTTACAAGTGGAGCATTTGTGACTATAGATGCAAGATCTAATATAGATGATATTTATATGTGGCATAAGCGGCTAAGTCATATGGGAGAAAGAGGATTGATGGAGCTTTATAAAAGGAAACTGTTAAAGAGAGTGAAAACTTGTAAACAGAACTTCTACAAGTATTGTATGTTCGAAAAACAGTTGAAGATTAGTTTCAAAAGTTCAAAACATAAGAATAAGAGGATGCTTGATTATGTACACAGCGATGTATGAGTTCCCTCAACAACCAAATCTAAAGGTGGGCAGAATACTTTGTGATATTTGTTGATGATTACTCAAGAAAAGTATGGATCTACTTCAAGAAGCATAAAAGTGCAGTGTTCACTAAATTTAAGAAATAAAAGGCTAAGGTAGAAAGGAAGACAAGAAAGAAAATTAAGTACTTAAGAATAAATAATAGAGGGGAGTACACATATAATCCGTTTCTAGAATTGTGCAAAGCTGAAGGGATTACACGTCACTTAAGGTACCAAAGACACCACAGCATAATGGTGTAACTAAAAGGATGAACATGACACTTTTAGAAAGAGCTCGGGGTACGAGGTTGAATGCAGAGTTGAACAAGAAATTTTGGGTAGAAGCAATGAAAATGACATGTTTCCTCATCAATAGGTCTCCATCAAAGATGATTGATTGTAAAATTCTCGAAGAGGTATAGACAAGAAAACCTGTAGATTATTCTATTCTAAAAATATTTGGTTGTCCAGCCTATGTTCATGAGGAGAGTCAGCGGCATTCCAAGTTAGACTTAAAATCTAAGCAGTGTATCTTTCTTGGCTTTGAGAAAGGCGTAAAGAGATTCAAATTGTGGGATCCAAGTTCATAGCAGGTTGTGGTTAGCAGGGACATTGTGTTTGATGAGTCCCATATGGTGAAGTCAAATTATAGTTCACAAGCAGTTGATGAAAATAAAAAAGCTTCAACTATGCAGGTGGAGTTAGGTGAGTCAAAAACAACAAGAGAGAATGAGTCATCCAGAGAGTTACCAAGACAACAGGAAATAATAGAAGTTTCATATACTAGGACAAAGGGTAAAGAGAAGTGTACTCACAGAACACCTGTGAGATACAAATTTGAGAACATGGCTACTTATGCCCTCATTGTAGGTACAGGTGATCCATCTTCCTACCATGATGTTTTGAGTGATGCACAACATGATAAATGGATGGCAGCTATGATAGAAGAAATGAAGTCTCTGCAGAAGAATAAGATTTGGGAGATTGTGGAAAAATCAAAGAAAGAAAAATTATTGGGTGTAAATGGGTCTTTTGTAAGAAAGAGGTAGCATCTGAGAAGGAACGTGAAAGGTATAAAATCAGACTTGTGGCCAAGGGCTATGCACAGAAGGAGGGGATAGACTACAATAAAATATTCTCTCCAATGGTGAAACACACTTTGGTCTAGGTACTACTTGCTTTGGTGGCAGTGTATGATTTGGAGCTTGAACAGCTTGATGTGAAGACTGTATTTTTTCATGGTGACTTGGAGGAACAGATATACATGGAGCAGCTTGAAGGTTTCAAGGTATAGGGAAAGGAAGATCATGTTTGATTGCTTAAGATCCTAGGCAATGGTACAAGTGCTTTGATTTCCACATGATGAAGATTGGCTACATAAGAAGTGAGTATGATAGTTGTGTTTATTATAAAGTGTTAAGTGATAATTTCATTATTTTGTTGATGACATGTTCATTGCTGTAAAGAATAAACATGATATAGTCTCTTTGAAGTCTTTGTTGAGTGCTGAATTTGAGATGAAGGATCTTAGTGCTGCTAAGAAGATCCTTGGCATGAAAATCCTTAGAGATAAAAATTTAGGTAAACTTTGTGTAACTCAGAAGAGGTATATTAAAAAGGTGCTAAAGCGTTTCAACATGGAAAAGCCTAAGTCGGTTAGCACTCCGTTAGCTAGCCACTTCAAGTTATCTGAAAGGGAATGCCCTACAACACATGAGGAGGTGGAGCAGATGTCTCAGGTCCCCTATGCTAGCACACTTGGTAGGCTAATGTATGCTATGATTTGTAATAGGCCGGATTTGTTTCATGCAGTCAGTATTGTTAGCAGATACATGAGTAATCCAGGGAAGTAGCATTGGAATGCAATTAAGTGGATCTTTAGATATTTGAGTAAGACTAAAAATATAGGTGTTATGTTGAGGGGTAAGGGAAACTCCACAAAATTGGCGGGTTATGTTAATTCTGACTATGCTGGTGATTTATATAGGAGGAGGTCTACTACATGGTATGTATTTACATTGGCTGGTGGACCTATATCATGTAGGGTGATGCTTCAGTCTACAGTTGCATTGTTAACTACAGAGGCAGAGTACATGACGGTAGTCGAGGCTGCCAAGGAAGGAGTCTGGTTGGCTGGATTGGTTTGTGAGTTGGGGTTGGAGTAATGACGTACAATGTTACATTATGACAGTCAGAGTGCCATACATTTTGCAAAGAATCAAGTGTTTCATGCAAGGACAAAGCATATTGATGTGAGATTTTACAAGATCAGGGAGTTTGTGTCAGAAGGCAATATTCAATTGAGAAAAATTCATACAGATCCCAATCCTGCAGATATGCTTACTAAGCTAGTTACCACTGAGAAGGTCGAGTCCTGTTTGGATTTGATTAATATTATTCATTGTTGAAGATGAGGGACGTACCAAATTGGTGGGGGTTTATACCTCTGATGAGGTACGGGGATGAAAACGTATATAGGTTATCTTTACAGGAGGCTTGATAGAATTCAATCCAAAGTGGAGATTTTTGGTGTAATGTCTTGTATTTCATCATATTTTAATCCAGGGAGTACTGGTGCAAGCGCCTCGACAGGCAGGACGGCGGGCGAAGCCCCCTGCTTGAATTTTTTTATTTGAGGGCAGTATTGTACTTTTCGGATTAAGATATTTTTCGCTATATATTTGTAGCGATGGTTTCTTTCTCTTTAATGCAAGCAATACTGAGATGTGTGAGGACGAGCACTGTAGTAACCCTATTCTCCATCGGTAGTGAAGCAAGATTTTATCTTACCGAGGACGTAAGCAATCTTACCAAACCTCGTAAACCTGTGTGCATTGTTTGTCATTATCTTCTGCATTGTTTTAGGATTGTGTTTCGACACACCATCCTAGATTCAGAGAACAATGCTTTGCCACCCACTAGTTTCTCTTGTCAAGGATGAACTAGTCAAGCTTGTCTCCTATAGCCTTCCAAATAGATTTGGTAGAAATGCATTTGGCTTAACAAAGCTGAAATGGGACTCTAATGGTCCTACTCCACCTACTTTCTTTGTGTGAGAGCTGCTCAATCTTCTCCACACTTACTTGTACAAAGGCCATCCCTGAAGGACTTGGATTATTTATTTGATAAGCAGTTGGAGAGTGAGAAGAAAAACCAATATGCTATAAAACTATGCTTATTGTAGGAGGCCACAGTGCAACCTACACTGCATTTGGCATAAAGGAATTGCAATTTTGTATGGACCCAGTATTGCATACAGGAGTAACCCTGTTTCAAAGAGAAGGTCAAGAGTATACTACTCTCTTTGAGATAGAAATATACATTGAGCAGAATAGGCTACTTAAATATCCAAAAAATATCTGAGTTTTCCCAAGTCCTTGACCTCAAAATCAGTGCATGAGAGCAAGATCAACGTTTGTAAGGCTACATTGGGTTCCAAAAATGACGTTTCGTGTTAAAAATAGAATTTTCACTTTTTGTGTCTAAATGTCATTTAAAAAAAAAAATTTGGTGTTTGGTGAATCTGTTTCAAGAAATTGCCCTAGTTGTTCACTTTTTTTTGTATTTAGAACGAAGCTGAAATGCAAGAACAAGGTCCATGATGAGGACATCATGGAGGTTCTTGGCTGGCATTTTCTCCTCTTCTTGCCTTATCTTCTCACTATTTTCCGCCATTTCTAGGGAGAAAAAAAAATGTAATGTGAAGATGGTGATCAATTCCTAGTAGAAACTAGAATTCTTAGGCTGCATTTGGTAGCCATTTGAAAAATGTTTATGGTATTTTTTTGTTTTATGAAAACAAAAAAATAGAATCTTTCGTTTGGTGCCCACAGTTCATTTTTGCCCTGTTTTCTTTAAACGAACTGTTTGAAATAGTAATACCAGTAAAAATAATTAGATATTGAATGATGACGATTGACAATGATGATGATGATGGTACAACAACAATAATAATTACATAACCGCTGTTTCTTCTGTTTTTTTGGTAATGACCGCTGTTTCTTCTATAGCATTAACAATCTACAATCAAATTACTATACTGATAAGATTAATGATACTTAGGCCGCGAGTTTTTTGTCATTCCTACCAAGCAATGAAGATGGAGATTTCTTAGCTCACTCTAGCCATCATCCCTTCTCTCTCACCCATTCCCCTAATGAAATTGTAAATCTCTTCCTCATCCATCCATAGACAATAGTTACAATAAATGTGGAACAAAATAAGTCATCAGCACTGTAAAATGAGGCAAGGTGGGGAATTTACCAATCAATGGAATGGACCTTATTGGTGAAAGTCTTCAACAAGTTTAAGTGATAGTTATTTGTCTCATACAGTTAAGGAAAGTAATGGAAAACCTTTTCAACAACACTGAACTTCACTGAACTGAACCAAAGGAAAAATAACCTGACCTGACCTACTTCTCTCATCTTGGGGCTAATCGCTTAATTCCTCTAGGAAGTTATGGCTATGGAATTGAATCATCCTATTAAGCCAATTTGAATCCTATCTGATTAGTAAATTCATACGCAAACTGATGTCTGACTTGAATACCACGTATTTGTTTTGATCTGATCTGATCAAAATCCATGACCTCATTCTAGGGGTGTTGAGGAAATCAGGTTTCTCCCTCCTATAAGGGGGAAGGGGGAAGAGGGGTGATTAAATGCGCAAGATTACATAGCCTGGGTAGTTTTATCATAAGCAGAAAGCGAGGAGACAGCATTTAAGTACAATTCCATTGCAATGCAACTTCCAGGTTAGTCACAGTTTCAACATATTGCCTTGTAAACACCTCTACTGTCTACCAGATCGCCCACACCCAATCATAAAAAAACTCAGGGTACAGCTCAATTTCTATCAAGGAGATACAAAAAGAACCTAATTTACATGTGGCAAAATTGTTATGGATAATTTTTGACAGATCAATAATAAGTTCCATAGTAAGCCTGCTGTGCTGGTGCTTGTTGCTGAGTTGGAGCAAAGGCGACTGCTGCAGCGGCTGGTTGGGCATAGCTCTGCTGTGGGGTGGCCTGCCAAAAATTAGTCAAGAATATCATGATTGGGCACAAATATAATAAAACAGAGAACAATCACTGATTGATAACTGGTCCTTCCTCTTTTCCTTCTGGCCACAAGGGTTTCTGCAAGGATCCATGTATTCTACAGCTCCTTCCCGCATTAAATTTTTGGTCATTGAGAATCATAGGAGATTTGGATTAATATTTGGGGACAAATCTTACCTTTATTTTTCCCCTTTTAAACTACCCTCAAAACGGATCACGGAAGAAAGAAATCCTGGGTCTTAAACTATTTTAAGTTTTATTCCCATGTCTACGGAGCACGAAATGAGAACATTACAAGTAAATACTCCTGTGTGTGTCTTCAACAAACTTGAGCACATAACAACAAAATATAGTACTCTAGCACCAGGAAAAACATGCTCTGTTCACAATCTCTCATCTTCCAAAACTCAAGCAGTACCAATCTCAAGGGTCGTATTCCTGCTTCCTCTCATCAGGTTCTATACCTTTTTCCACGTCTGACCACCTTGACTTGGTAACCTGATTGTTTGATCACCCAAGCATAGATAAAAGTAGAGTATATTTGCACACCCCCACCCCCCCCCCAAAAAAAAAAAAAAAAGAGAGAAAGAAAGAGAGCATCCCTTGCATCATGCTATAAAAAGTTAAGGAACGTTTGTAATTTTGAATTATCTTTTTCCCCCCTTGTACATGCTCTTATTGAGCTGCAACTATAGCCGGTGAGAGGTAATATCATATGAATGTAATAACATATCCAAGTCTCAGAAAGCATGGCCTCATCCAATGCAGGCAATTCACTAACCTTTTCGATGTATATTTCTAAGCATGCTCTCCTAATTGCACTTCAGATATGTATGCTCTTTTTGAGAGGCCACTACTCTTATAAGGTTATGATAAACCACAATGGATAAACAAAGAGAGAGAGAAACATACCTGGACAGGATATGTTGGAGGATAAGTGCCATAAGCAGTGCTTTGTGCAGTTGAACTAGGCATCTGGGGATGAGTATAGCCGCTGCCATAACCAGTATACCCACCATATCCAGCCTGTAAATCATTAGTATACAAGCACTCAAATTAGGAAGCTAAAAGAGTCAACTTTTCCAGTTTGATGGTCCTCTTTTTTTTTCCTTTTTACTTTTTTTTATTTCAAATGAGCAAAAGATTCAAGAAAGTGGCAGTCCAAAAAGAGCCAAGAACTCAAAATATATAGAAACTGAAGCCACAATGAATAATATACAACATAAAGGGCAGAATATATGAAGATCCCACAGATACCCATAACATCTGATAGCTATCACTGTTTGCCAGGTTACAAGGACACTGATATAAGAGTTTGCCCAACAAAGATATTCCAGTAGATATCCCTCTGTAAGAATTGTCAGCTTAAATAGAAGCAGACAACTGCGAAAGCGTGAAAATGAAATGAACCTTCAAAGCTAGAGATAAATGGCCTAGAGCTTCTTCTGATGAGAATGATAATATCTCCAAGGGAGAAAACTCGGAAAAAAAAAAAGGAGCCCCATTACTACTTGGGGCAGGATACATTGATTCTGTTCAGCCACGGCACTCTATCTTGGGCCATTTCTGCCTATAAACCATCGGCATTCCTCTCTTTATCCACACCATTTTTCAGCATTCCTCTTTTTTCAAACCCTTCCAACTAGTACATGTCACCTACTGCTTATTCTCAGTTTTGAGGCAGAACTGCAGAAGGCCTAAACATCCCAATTGACTTCCCTTATATTCTTACCTGTTGGTGCTACTCCTAATTTCCACCCAGTGCATTCATTTCTGATTCTATAATCCTAGTTTGCAACCATCGCCATCTATAAGAACCTCGAAATTCAGTTGCAACCATTTCATGCATATGCCATTATTTTACACCAATGAGTTTCTTTGTTGCTCATCATTCCGCTCTATAAAGCACATTTGAAATTATAGAATTTTATAACCCATGCAATAAATCACATTTCAGAGACCATTAGTTAAAAAGTATACCTGTTGAGCATAGCTAGGGTTCCACTGTTGTCCTGCCTGTGCAGCCTGAGACCAAGCTTGAGGTTGTAGCCCATATCCAGCAGTCCACTGGTTCTGCGCAGTCGGGTATGCACCCATCAACGATTGGGCTGTTGAGGGAACACCTGCATAAGATTTAACAACCTTTGCCTTGTCTGAAGCTAGAAAGTCTTCAGCATGCCGTTTCCTCAACTCTGATGTGTACCTCTGGCGTAAAAAAAGCTTCGCATGCCGATCTTCAGCTTTCTTGATAGACTGTGCATCTCCAAAGAGATTCAAAAACTACAAGACGTAGGAAACTGGACAGTGACTAACGTGTTCAAAGTACGAATCATATCCCCAAAAAGGAAATGACAGTTGCAACAATGAATTACTACACACTTAAGCCACTAGATTGAAATATAAGCATCATCTACTGAATATTATTAAATTTGTCAGCCAACTAAAAAATTTGTATGATGAGATGGTATGATAGATGTATCAGAAGCTGAAAGTTTCACGTGCCTGCCAAGGGAAGGCAGCAGAGGAAAAAAAACAGTAATCCAACAAACAAATAATCTAGGAACTCAGAAATAGCATCTCATTTACGATTCAAATCAACCACTGCAATCACATTTACACATGATCAAACAATTTATTAAATCAGATTCACTTGCAAAATGATAGCATTGACATGCTGAGATATAGCATGGTTTATCAGTTGCTGTACTTTTTTTTCCTCCGTAAGGTTGTAGATCATATATTTGTGTTGTCTTTGCCCCTCATTAACAAATGAATCAAAACTCGAAACATGCACAACCCTCGTTACTAAATTAACCATTACTCAAGATACACACGACCAAAATGGAATAATAACAAAAAATCGATAAATTTCAAATACAGAGATCCATAATGAACTACAAAATTTGCAAGTAGTCAAGTTGACATCAAAATTCCAAAGACAACAAACAAGATCACCTCATGCTCTTCAGAACATTACCTCCAAAAAAACACCAGATAGTTCTTCTCTGTCAGCAGTACTTGCAGGATTGGGGTTCTCAAGGATGGGCAATATAAACTTTTCAACCAATGAGTCTAAATAGTCAATTCTCTTAGCAGCCGACTGAATAGCCTCTAGATGGATTAAGGCCTGACATCTCAGAAAAGCAGATGCACCATTGTTAACTATGAAAGAACATTGGACAAATGAAATAGAGCTGCTGAGAAAACAAAATCTAATGGAAACTTTCAGAGAAGAAAACACCTCTAAAAGTGGCTTTGATAGTTGCACATTATCAATGGCTTCAACTAGAACCTCTCTAGCTTTTTCAGCATTTCCAGCAACCTTAAAAACAACATCAAAACACACAAAGAATTTATGTCATACAATGACAAACATTACAAAACCTATAATGTTGGGATGAAATAAAACTCATAATTGATAATTCATGATTACGTCTGCTAGGTGGTAGGTAATGTAGAAGAGTTAAAACACATGTAACAGCAAGTTTAGTTTATGAACCCTAAGAAGTTTCTCTTGATCACAGGAAAGTTCAAATGAGTGAATTGTTGGGAAAAAATATCTATAGCTTGTGAAATAAAGCAGAAGCAGAAAATAATTCAAAACTTAAGCAGAAACAAGTAGGGCAGTGGGTAGGGGAAGAAGAGAAAAAAGATGTGTTGAAGACTATTGTTTTGGGTGATTTCTCCCTTAAGTTTTTTGAGTGCATCTGGGTCCCCCTTTCCCCCAGTGAACATTTTGGGTGCAATGTCAGTAGTGCTGGCTGGTGGTCTCTTCTGGGTCAGCTGGCTTTGCTCAGAGGCCTTGTCCCAACTAATGCTGGTGGAGGAAAGGCCATTGGGCGGGGAGGATTGTCTGGTGAGGTAGCCTAGGGTGTGTTGACATTTTCCATTTTTGCTCCACTTTTCGCTCTCCTCATTCATATGTTTCCATATGCATACGAGTAATAATAGTCAATTGCTTACTCTCTTTTTTTTTCCCCTTTGGAGGGCAGTGAGGATGAAGAGGGGGTAAGGGAAAGAAAATAACCCAGATAAATTCAGAAAACAAAGTGAGGATTAGTTCTACAACACCATGAAAGAGTAAACCAGTAAAAAGGAAAATCACTACTTCAGTCCTTTTAGATTATGACCTCTAGGGTCAATGCAGGCTCAGGTAATTGTTTTATACTGGTCCAAATGATCCACCTACCAAGTAAAAAAACCGTGCATACTGAACAAAGAGCATTGGCAATGTTTGAGACTGTTCTTTCCCTTTTTCAGTGGCTATTGCCTGTTCATATAGTGAGAATGCATCTTCCAAGTTGCCCTGCAAAATGTAACAAGCAAACTAGTTCACACCACACCACTTTATAACCAGGACTAAGCCTGGACCTGCAAGAGACAAGTTGTATAACCTTACCAGTCGATGTTCCATGTTTGCATGCTTAACAACAGCTTCAAGTAAACCAGGTGAAATTCCAGAATGCACAAGTTGATACGCAGCACATGCTCCTGCAACATCCCCAGTTTGCTCCTTAAACCTAGCAGCAAAAAGGTGAATCTCCGGCTGTCTCTGTTGAGAGCATTGACAGAAACATAAGAAGAAGACAATAAAAATAAAAAAATACCCCCATAAATTTTGATAAAACTCCAAACCAAATTCATGCACTAATGGCACACAATATAAACAAGTTCAGCACATAATGTTTCTGTCGTACACATTTCTGAACGAGCCAACAAAGACAGGATAGAAGGCAGACTACAAACAAGTCACAATAATCATATCCAGATAATTTGACACTGAAATGACCACAAAATATGGAAAAAAAAAAGTAAGCAAACAAGCACGTATGGTTAGGTGGCAGATGGGCGTGAGGAAACTCATCGAAGAACTAACTCATACACAATTCAAACAAAATTTCAGTATTAATTATCAGTCTTCTAAGGCTGGTTTCAAGGGGAGAGAGATAAAGAAGAAAAATAACCTTTCAGTGTTGCATATAGGGAACACTTATATACAAGTAGCTCAAAGGTAGTGAGAAGTTTATTCATCAAGAGGTTAACACACACCCCAAGGGCAAGGCAAGCCATTGCTCAAACCTCCACGAGTAAAGGACAGGTGCAGTTGGTTGAACTATTACCACACACCCCTACAACCTCCAGTAAGTGCAGTGTTGAAATAGGTCCTCTCCAGCTACTTGTGCTCGGTCTTGATTATTTAGTTATTTCTACGTAAATCAAAGCAAGTTCATCAGATTATCATCAGAAGTATCAGTTTCACCTCATCTTTGAAAGAAAATCAAACTAAAGGATCAAAATCCATAGCCATGAAGGGAAAGCCTAGAGATATCTGGTGGAACCATGCCGGTCCATGATAATAATATGCCCCCCCTTCACTTCCCCCGGTCAGTCCAGGAACTATTCAGCATTTTGCACCAAACATAAAATATCATGTGAAAATATAAAATACGTTTCTGGGATTATCACTCTTTGAATGGGATAACCAAACTACGAGCAGCCTAATCAAATTATGTATAAATTACAGAATCTCTCACCAAGTTTTTCCTACATGAGTTTTGGAGCAGACTATATATCTTAAGGAGCAGTTTTAATTTGTTTGTACAACTGCACAATTTTCCTTTTTAGGGGTTACTAATATGACCAAGCCAGTCTAGTTGATGCAGTTGCACGATTAATTTAGGGAAGATTGGCTTCTGATTTGATTTTCTTTTAAGTTTAGAAACAATTTCTTTTGGTATTAGTTAGTATCTAATTTAAATTAGTTTCCATTTGAAGAACTTCCAATTTTATTGCTTTGGTTTTCTTTTATAAGCTATGTAACACACTAGTAACAGACAGATTTTTTGGAATGAATTTGAGAATTTAGGTTTCGGTTGAAACGATGGCTGCCATGGCTGCCGATACCCTCTTTCCCCTTCTTTGAATTTTTCTAACCTTATTTCTCTCCATCTCTCCCTTCTGGTTTTCTCTTATCATCTTCTTCTCTCTTTCTGATCTCTCACTTTATTTCTTCTTCCTCTTCCTTTTTTCTTTATTTTCTGGGTTTTCTTGCTATACCTTGTTCTGGGCGAAAGTTGCAGCCCACGGAAACTGGGTTCTGCTCCTTTGTGGCTGACCTATTTGAGCCAAGGTCCTGAGCGAAGGTATCCCTCTCATAGGCGACTCCAGCCATTGAATCTTTAGACCAGAAGCCCTACTCTGAGTTGAGAAAACAAGCCTGCAACTGGACTGCTAGAAGTTCTACCGCCTGGTTTATTTCTAGTTCTTACCGCAGCCTCCCAGCCAGCAGATCCAA
Organism: Macadamia integrifolia; assembly: GCF_013358625.1. Classification (NCBI taxonomy): domain Eukaryota; kingdom Viridiplantae; phylum Streptophyta; class Magnoliopsida; order Proteales; family Proteaceae; genus Macadamia; species Macadamia integrifolia. The sequence goes on from NC_056566.1 coordinate 9,493,301, forward strand.
GGGGTTATCTTGCAGGATTGAAAGAGCCTCATATTGAGAAGCTATGCCTGAAGTTTCATGGCCATCGGACAAGATTTGAAGGAGTTCTCTCCTCTTTCGTTCCCTGGTTCTTCCGCCCCTGTGATGGCTGTCGTAAGGTTGGAGACAATCTCTTAAAGTGAGTTTTAAGTCTTTTTTTTTTTTTTTACTTATTTCCAATATTTCCCCTCCCTTCTTCTAATATCTTCTATAGTCCCTATCTTTATTTCTAATTACAGAATACCCCTCCCCTTCTATTTTCTATTCCAGTTTGGCCCTATTATTTTTCTTTCCTCTCTTTTAGTTGCTTGAGCCAATTTCTTGAATTTACAAAAATGCCCCTACTTCTTTGAAAACTGGTTTAGTTGTTAATTGTGGGCCCTGAAGCGATCCGATTTCAGTCCTTGGAACCCGGAACCGCATCACTAGTTCCACCTAAAATTGTTTCAGTTGTCATTTTCATCCAGTTCACAAGCCCTTTCCCATCCCAATGCAATGCTATCTAATGTAGAGCTGGTTCACCTAACAAACTCCAAGGATTAACAACCCTCAACCAAATCCCAATCAGATTTAAGGTTACAGAACCAAAGAGAATCCAAATAGTCTGAGAATAGGGCTGAATAATAACACAAAGATTAGCATAATTAGGAAGCTCACACCTTAGTAGATTAGGTCCAGAAATAGGGTAGGGAAAAAACCACTAAAAGTCCTCCAGCAGGTAGCAAACACCAGAAGTGGAGCAGATCTGGGTGAAATAGGGTTTCGGCCAGATTAGGGAGAAAACCTGCAGTTGGGTTTTGGCTGGGCAGCAGGGGCTGACACCCTGGTTGAGCGGCCTCCTTGAGGTGACCTTGGAACCCTCCAAAGGACCTTCAAAGATGCTGGCCAGAACAGGAAGAAAAGAGCGCTGTCAATTTGGCCCAAAAACCTGACAAGTTGAAATCGACCTTGGGGTTTTGGGCTGGTCTTCAAGCTAACTTCGATCCTTGTTTAGGTTTTCAAGTAGGCTTAGATTTATCTCACAATCACTCTCTCACAGCAAGCAATAACAAAAATTAGAAGAAGAAAAGAGAAGAAAGTAAGATAGATGTGGATGGGATTGGCTATCTCGGCCTGGGCATCTCACCCACAGGCTACAACTATCTCAGCTTGTGTACTTCCTCTCTCAGGAGTTTGGTAACTAGCAATTGCTGCATAAACTTCATCCCTTCAATTGTAATTTGTCTTACAACAGCCTCTCTTTAATTAAAGGTCCAAAACTTACTAAATAACATCATCTTCCCAAATAGGAAACTAATCTAAAAGGAAACTAACACATTAACAACTGGTTCCTAACTTGTAACTAAAGAAAACTTAAAAGCAACTAATAGGGAACTTCTAGAAAGGAAAACAATTAAGAAAAGTATCTTTGATCAGTCAAAACCATAAAGCAAAAATCACAGCTGGACTTGGGATCGCAAGCCATAAGAGGAGCTTCTAGACAGCTGTAAAGCAGGCTGGTTTGATGGCAACTGAGTAGGCTTCTAAAAATCGTAACAACTAGAAACCAATATGCAGTTCCTTTGCTGGTCGATGGTTGCTAATGTGGCCAGCAAAGGGATCCAAAAATATGGGGACCAGTCAGGCCCGATAAAGCCCAAGGCTGGCAGGTCCACTTGCTGGCTGGTCTGTCTTCTTCTTTCTCCCTCGTTACTGAAGTCCAAGATGTGGATCTACATCACTATCAATATACCAAAAAAGGCCTCTTGGAAAATCTGATTTAATAATTAGCCAGATTGAAAGCCCAAAATCAGTTTCCCTAAACAACACATTCTGAGAATTCCAACACAAGTCTACATGCAAAAGGAGAATTTTTTTTATTCTGAAAGAAATGGTCTAGTCAAGCCTTTTCCCACTTTCTCCTTCCTGAATTGGTTATCACTTGTATACATCAGCACACCCACTCTCTATTTAATGTCACAACATCAACAACTCAAACAGCATGGAGCCTACTGGAATAATACAAATTATATGCAGTCAACGATGTCCTTTGACACTTTCAATGATTCTGTATTTGAGTGACTATGGTGGATCTAAATATTGATGTGGCAAAAACTAAGCCATTGCATACCTTGACAAAGACTTGCGTAGCACGAGTAAGTGCATTATTTGCAAGATCCAAACTTCCACTTGCTTCCATGCATAAGACATACCGTATCCAGTACTCAGGATAATTGGCACAAGCAATTAGACACCTCTCATACAGCTTGACAATCTGAAATGGCATAAATAACACCATAAATTCCGACCCATAGGGGATCATAGAGATTAAATGAATAAAATAGAGCAACAAGGAGATATGCATAAGGAGTACTCCATTGAACGAACAGAAAGGCCCCTCAAATACGAATGGAGGGACCCTCCTTGCCTGACAGACAGATGGTTAGGAAGAAAAGAAGAGACCTGCATGTATAACATCGGAATTTTAAAAGAATAATATTACTATTTAACACATAGTATGAACCTAGAAACTCCACTGACAAATGAGGGTTTGAAGTACTTAGCCTTACAGAAACCAAATGGTAGGCCCATGCTTTAGCCTGAGTTCAATTTCCCGTTTTAAAGTTGCTTCACCCAACGCTTTTGCCATAAAGCATATAATGCAGCAAATATGACTTAACTGTAAGTTAATGTTTTTAAAAGCAAGACAACTAAAAGCTGCAAACCAGTAAGAGATCAAGCACTTTCCACAAACACCAAAATGACCTAAAAACATACCTTGTGGAGGTCGCCTTCTCTTTCAATAAAATCCAGATAGCTGTGCCAGTTTTCTAGCTCAGCATCAATGAGGGGCCGTACATGGAAGTAGGGCCTCCTAATAGCTGTTTCAAAACCAATGATCTTAGAATCGAACTCTTTAGCTTTCTTATACATGTCTTCTCTAATGGCGATATACTTCTCCAACTCCTCTGCTTCTGATAAGCCTGCACTTACAGGTTTTGTAGATTGTTCCACACCATTGGGAGGAACCTCTCCCTCAGCTTCTTGGCCACCAGCCTCCAAGTTTGCAGCTACTGCGGCAGAAGCTTCCTCAGCACTCCTTATCTCAGACAAAGGTCGACTTGCAGCCAACTCCTGGAAACTGTAAACTCAACAGAAAGAGAAAAGAATTAAAAAAAAAAAAAAAAAACCCCTAATATGTGGAAAAGATAAAATGTCAAAGGGCACCCAGTACTTTTTTTGCAACATCATGAACCAAATTTTACATTGTAATATGTGATGCAAAGCAGCAAGCTGTATTGGGATAAACAAATTAATTTACCATCCTTTCAGTAAATGAAAAGATAAGAACGCAATGCCAAGGATAAACAATTTACCAAAACACAGGAATTTGCATCACAAAGAGGTAATCACAAATATCAGAATGGAATGCAATACACCATACGCAAATCTGTACTTGGGAACAAATGCAAACCAACTAAATAAATAAATAAGTGAAAAAATAAAAACATAGAATTAGGTGGCAAGAGAATGTTCATCTTTAAAAAAAAAAAGTGCAAGAATCATCCAGAACATGGTATCTCGTTTCTATAAGACTGTAGCAAAGAATTAAACATCAGATTTGGAACTGGCCTGTCCCGGTTGATACATATCTGATCAAAGGCCAAAAGCCCAATATTGCCAGTGGATTGACCCCTTTGTCTGTGTTTCTCCATAAAAAATTCTTTGCAGATGATTGTCAAAGGTACTTATTTTTTCCCAAACAAATCCTCAACTCCTAGACAAGCAGATCTAATTTTAATAGCTGGCACTGTGACAATGAAAATGGTCTGCTATTTACAAAGATTATTTGAGCAAATGCCTGAACCAAATTATGTCATTGCTAGGAAGCTGGTAGCATCACAAGAAGGATGTTCAGTACCTAGTCCTGTAGTACTGTTCACGGAGTCAATAAGCTAATGATGCAGTTCAAAAGATCTAGAAAGCCAGAGGCAAACTAGTCCATTGGTTGAATCAAATTGGGTCAAGAATGGATCAATAGGCTTTATTTTGAGTGCCCAATGGTTATACAGGTCATGGGGTGACTATTGTTGAGTTTTCTACTGTAATGGGGCCAATTCTATAAGCCCAAATATCAGGGATCCAAGTCCTACACGGGATTGAGAAGCTTGTTTCTATACTGTTAGGGTTCTAGAATAGTTTCTATTTTCAACAACCCTTAATTTGTAAGGGATTCTCCTTACCATATATAGGAGTTTTCCATCTTACTTGTTTCCATGAAACTATAAATAAAGAATAGGGCATCATTCCAGCTACGAATGAATCAAACAATTTGTGAAGCTTATGCTTTCTGATTTTTGTGAGAAACAGAACAAGGATCTGTGGGGTTCAGAACCACTCTACTATGGGATGTCGCAGGAAACCTTGGTGGGATGCCAAGGTTTGAGTTGGTGGGAGATCTTCCCCATAGTTAGGTGAGAGACCTAACATATCCTTCCTTCTATCTTCTTCTTTTTGCTGCTTCTTCATTCAAGTTTTAGACCAAGTTATAGACCTGGTTTAGCAAACTATCCTTCCATCGAACTGAAGTTCTCTTGGGCATTCACTACCGATTCCAATGTGTTGCATCATTGTCAAGGCATCGCCCAGGCACCATTTAGGCGTCCAGGCTCTTTCTTGGGTTCAAGGCGACAGCACACCTTGTTGACACTTGACAAGTTTACGTTGATTTATGTTTACGTTGTGGGTTGCATTTTTAGTCTTTAATGTGGAGTTGTGTGTTGCGTATCTAGCTTTCAATGCGAAATTGTGTGTTGCGTATCTAGCTTCCAATGCGGAGTTGTGGGTTCAAGTTGTTACTTCCTTGCTTAGTGGGGCTATCAAAATTTCGTTATCTCATTCCTCCTTTTATGAAAGTAGATTGGGTGATGGATTATCTTGGTGGTGGAAGTAATGCATGTAGGACACTTTGGCTTGATCGATCTATATGATACGTCAAGTAGCCAGCCAGTACCTTATAATAGTATGTCGTTATAAGCATGTAGCTAATTTGTAGTGGTGCGTCGGGTTGACAGCCATCACTTATTATAATTAGCCATAACCCGTCAATCTTTTTGCATGGATCCTTGTGCTCGTCCTTGCTTGGAATCCCCATGTAACCGACCCCATTAAGTTGGGATAAGGTTTTGGATGTTGTTGTTGTTGTATATCATATACTTTGTTCGTTATATGTTTATTTTCTCATATTTGGTCATTACTAGCATAATTATATCATGTTGCATTGATATGACTTCTATGTTGCATATAAGCATAATTATAAAAAATTATCATTGTTATATCACATATTGAGTAGCCGACCCCATTAAGTAGTTGGGAAAACGCTAAATTTGTTGTTGTTGTTTGTTGTTGCCATATCACATATAGTCAGCTATGATGTGTTGTTACAGCACGCTCTGCATCCTTTTTTTCTATTTTTCTACACATTCCTAAATATGATTCGCTTGTTCTTTCTGTCTTCCTTAGTTACTAAATCTATTGCTTGGTTACTAAATCTGAACAATCTATTTCCACTACTTGACATGTGATTAACTCTTTGATATTTTCAATTCTGACTCTACAAATTCTGGTTTGTGTTGTTTCATTTTGGTTTCTAAATCTGAGTTTCTATTTTGTTAACTGCTATTATTTAGACTACCTCATATCTTCCAATCTGACCATTAGATCAACATAAGATTTTACAGACTTGTTCTCCTTGACAAATAGGCCATTCAACCAAAATTTCATGCATATCTGATTTGTCCCTATACCTGTGATCCTGTCGCAAGCTGATCTCCCACAGGACTTCACTGGTTCGAGTTAGCATTGCTTAGCTAACTCCTGTGTATGCCAATTTTCTGAGCTGCCACCTAAACCAAAGGTAATTTTCAACATTGCAACAAAAATTGGTAAGAAGATAATCCTTTGATGATTTCTTCACAGAACCTGCCATCGCATTCAAGTAATGTCCTTATTTTCACCTGTTTAAGCCTGTGCTTTATAATTAGCTTCAGCTTGGACATGTTTTGTTGCCTTCCAGATTTTGAGAGGAGCTGCTCTTTATAGACCACGGTCCAAAAAATGTTTTTTGAGGGGGGTTATTGTCTATTATTAGCCTCTAACTAATGGTGTTAATCCCGAACCAGGGAATTCCGATGGAAGATTGGCTTGCGACAAGATTGAGGGTATAGTGATACGGACCAGATTAAGAGAAAATCAAATACCTCAATAAAAACAAATTTGACATGCATAAATAACTGGTAGATTGCTCCAATCATTCAGCATAATAGGTCTGCAAAAGATGATCTAAGTCTGTCCATTAGAATTAGAGATATGGAGTAATCTTATATGTAGGAGGAAAGTGGTAAAGCTGCAAGATTTGATGGGCGGGTCTATGGGGTTTCAGATCAGAATATAGAAATGCAATACCAATCAAATAAAGAGTAACTAGATACATAATTGTCGAGGCATTGCCCTGGCGTCCAGACGACTGTCGCCTTGCTGCACTACATGTCGCTTTATATTTCTGGACTTATTTATGCCAAATATCATTAAGGAAATATTTTTATATTTGTTATTTCATTTATTTAAGATATTATTCATAAATAAGCAAATACCCTATAATTGAATCCAATTAAAACAGTTTAAACATAAAATTCCAGAAGGATAAAAAAATCAACCCCCAGTCCAAGAACAAAAAATATATATATTTTTTTTTGGTTATAGGAGGTGATTTTCAACTTTCAAACGCTGTTGAGAAAAATTTATAAATCTTATCATGGTAAGACATTACGAAAAACTAAAAATCTAGTAAAATAATATTCTTTTTTTTTTTATATTTTTAAAATTATTTTCATTCATGTGATTTTAACAGCATTCACACACTTTAAAATAAGTTTTATTGGAACATAATTCTGTCATTATAACTCAGATTTAAGTAATCTTAGACTTGTTAGAAAGTAGGTTTTGTGTTATACCTAATACAAAAGGGCTCCTGTAAAAATAAAATCATTTGACTAGTAAAACTTATTATAGAACAAGAGTATTTCTCTAAATGTTGATTTTTTAGGACTTAATGTGATTTAATGTTGATCTTTGATGATTTGATATGGCTTAGTGTTGATTTTTTACAACTTGATGTGACTTAATGTAGATTTTTTATGATGCAAGGTACATGTAGCATACTAATTAATGTTAAAAAAGAGTGAAAATAAAAAATAACACGTGTTTGCCTTAAGGCGGGCGCCTTGTCGCCTACGTGCTTAGGCAGCCGTCCAATACCTTGATTCGCTTGGCACCGTGCCAACTATGCCTAGATATCCTCCCCACCCAAAAAAATATATAGAGACCAGAAAACAGAGATAAATACTAGGTTTCAAAATCAGAATTGATGAATTATAATAAGAGAAGAATTTCAGAAATAAATAAAAAAAAAAAGGGCTCAGAAAGATAAGATTTTGAAACCAGAACTGTAACTAGAACTTGAAACAGAAATTCAGAATAGCGTAAGCAAACAGAAGAAGAAGAGAAAAATTTCAGACACTAACCTTGTAATCAACAGAAGAAGAAAGGAGAAGATAACAGAACAGAAAAAATCAGGTCAGGGATACCCAATCCCGTATGCCATGCTCAAAAGTTCCAAAACACACTTTAAAACTCATATTCGTTACCCAAATCATCTACAATCAATGGGGGTGTATTACATATGTAAAGATCTAAAATTCCTAAATTGCCTCATAAAAGGACTCCTAGTCACTCTCTCATACTGACCTAAAGTAAATAGTTAAAAAGGAACTTTTAAAAGCTACTAAGTATCCAAATCGAACTCAAATATTCAGCTTAATTACTAATTTCGTGAACTAACTGTAATCCCCAATTTATGGGGCTTATAAATGTATCTCATCACAATACAACCCAAGAAAAGAAAAGCTCCAACCTATAATATAACTACCAAAAGCTTAATTTCGGTCCATTGGATTGCCACAAGCACATTATGGGCCTCCCAAGCTTGCATCTAGGCCTCCAGGATCAATGTCTAATGTAACTGCATCACAAACCCACTATGTATTGTAAAATAAATTGACTTCGTCCTATCTATCCTTGAACCATGCAACAAGAAGCTTCTTAAGATGCATAAACCAAGCAACCAATGCAGCCATACTGCCCGCACATGGTGTTCCCACAAGTCAAAATCCACATGAAGACACTGTACAGCCCGGATGTTGGTGTACGTTTCACAGTCCAAGCCAAGTAAGCCTCAAGCAATGAAAATTCATTCATCTGTGTTGCCTGAGCATGGTGGCTTCTAACGTTCGGCTCCTCAAAATTGAAGTATAGACCCAGGATTTTAGTATGCATTCCCTGAAACACTTGGTTCATTAGACCCTAGCAAACTAATGAACTATAAATCCCTGTCAACTACACATTCTAGGAGCAAGCTCCTAAAGAATAAAGTGTGCATCCTGGGTGCTGGGTTACTGGGTATGCGATCCCAAGTACCATAACCCATCAGATCAGCTAGTAAGCCCCAGGGATCCACAACCGTTGCAATATAAGCATACTGGAAGACATTTTGAAAAGTCAAAATTAACCTCACCAAAAGTATGGACTGGTGGTTACAAAAAGCAATAGCATCATGGGAATACCAAGGGGCAGAAGATGAAGATCACAATAAAATCAGAAGAAGACAATCAGCCATCATCAACCACTGAAAAAAGGAGCTTTTCAAGCAAATACCAAACTGCCAAATGATTATATGTCATTAAATGTAATCATGGAAGTCAACAAAGCCAATAATGCCATAAAAATAACCAGGAGGAAACATCAATATAAAAACATCTAAAATGAAGAACCACCTGTTGAAATAGCGATCAAGTTGTTGATTAGGGTTCTCAAAAATCCTTGTGTAGATCATGGCCAGATGACACCACTGCTGCTGTGAGTATTCATACTCTATATATTTGTCCCAGAGAGGATAGGAAAGATAATCTGTCCCAACATAAGCCAATCCACGTTCAAACAACCTGAAACACCATGTAAGTCCAGAATATTGTTATGGCATATGTAAAAATGTCAAGTTAACCGTCGAACACATCCATGAATGGGAGACAGCAGCTCTAATGTTGGAGAAGGAAAGAATTTCAGTCTAAGAGCATGACACTTCCAAAGTTAGGCACAAATATGCTGCATTTACCTTCCTGAAACAACCATATTATGTCCGTGAAATGAAGCAGAGATAGAGGCCATCTTAGCCCTTAACTGAACGTGATCTTCCCAGCAGCATTTTGTACATTGATGCACCCATGATAGCCTCAGAGTGTCAAAGTTAAAGACAGCAGTAATTCATGGAGAACTACATGACTACTACACAGGCCTTCGGAGAAAGTGAAAAGGGTTGGGGTGGAATGAGGCCATAAGAATTGTAATTAAATCCTAAAAGAAAAGAAAAGAAAACAGCCACTGCAAACAGTAGCCTAAAAATAAAGGGACTGCATATAGAAATTTGAATTTCTAAAGTGCATTCCCAGCAAACCTTTCCGCCATACATATGAGGTACCACTGTAGCAGGCATACTGAAATAAGGTTAGAACCAAGCAAAATTACCAGATTTCCCATTACAATGACAAAACCAAGCACATATGACCTCCTCCAATCACACTACATTTCATGAGTAGATGACTAGGGATTACCTTCGAACAGTATCAGGATCTCCATATGTTGATATAGCAAACATGCAATAATGCAGCCAAATATCCACAGAATAGGTCACAGCTACAACTGCCCTCTCATATACCTCCACTACTTTGTCAATATTACCCAAACGAGCCTCATGATCTGCATACTTTTTCCAGTATCCATAGCACAAGGGAAATTCCGCTAAAAAGGTATCATAAACTTTTCGGATTTTTAATATGTTATCCTGCAAATGGAAAATACTATTATGTCAATTCCCTGGCAAACAAAGAACCATGACATTCAAGTCATACATTATCAATCTGAATAAGAAGATAAAGATCAGCTATCCAATTAGCTTAAATGAGGGGAAGAAATGTAAAATCGCTGTTCAAAAAACAGCCAAAATTTTTACATGGAATAATTTTAAAGACCAACTAAAATGAGATAGTAAAGCTTAAATTATTCAGAACAAAGTCAACAAATGTTAAAATGATATTTCAAGAAGATTTTTGCTCCATCTCTATAGGATGAAAAGATCCCTTGATTCATGTGGCCAGCAGCACATGGTAAGATTGTTTCAACATTGCAATATAGTGCCATCTGCAATAAAGCATAAGATTGCCAATAACGAAGTGTGGCTCTAGAAATTCCATAGCAACAACAACAAATGTGTTGTTAACTAGCCGTTTCAGCTAGACTTAATAGATGATGGCAGTACCATTCTCCCACATGAAAAGGATATAAGCTAATGGAAGTAATAACTATTAAAACCAGCTTCCTCATATGTAGGGTCAGGCCACTCCCCCCCCCCCAAAAAAAAAAAAAGTGAGTATGAAATAAATGTGGGAAGAGAAATTTCCCAGTCTTCCATATAAATGCCCACATCCCAACCAAGAGGATTGCTTCTACAAAACAACTGTGGTTCTCAAAATAGGTTTCCTTTGCAAAAATAAAAGTGCTAATCTGTTACACGGCTAACCATCCATTATACAAATTTTACATATTGGACTCGGCCCCTATTATATAAACTATCACATAAAGGTCAAGTAATCTACCTCAAACCCCACCATGCCCCACAGGAAAAAAAAGGAGGAAATAGATCATTCTTTAGGCCCTTATAAAGATTTAGAAAAGGGTAACTCATTAAAGTTTTGACATTTCATGAACCCACCCCAGGATTTTAATTGGAGGTTGGCGAGACCATAGGATCAACACTTCATCATCACAGTATTTTGGTCAATAATGGTTGGAAGTAGTTAATTAATTTTTAAGTCTTTTATTTGCTTTGGGTAGGATAAGTAGGAATACACCAGTTATTTTGTGAACTCTATTTTAGTCTTAGAGTTGGATTAGGAAAGGGAGTTCAATTGCAAGTTATTTTCATTAATTCCAGTTTCATATTTCAATTAGGACTCTTTAAATTTCTGTCTATTGATACATTGTAATTCAACGATGGAAATACAGATTTGAAAACACAGAAGTGTTGGTTGTCCAACATGAGTGTGATAATTATGTGATCCCCTCTCTCACCTGCAACTCTGAGATACTCCCACATTTCTTCCCTTCTCTAACTGGACCTCCACCACTACCCTTCGCCTTGAGAGGGTAAAAGCACCAAATAAGAGTCACAACATTAACTACTAGAAACCCATATCTCTTGTTTGTGCTCATTAATGCAAGTATATAACTCAAATTATAGTAATGTGTACATGATTTGTCCCAACACATGCAAATATGGGAATGTAAGATACATATGTAACACATGTAGACATGTTCTCAAATCTCAACACCGTAAACCAAACCCGATCAATCATATTAATGCCTTCCCCCCACGCCCAACAAAAGAAAGGAAAAAGGTCATAAAAGAAAGGATTTCATATAAGCATGTGGTATCTCATGAGGTACCCTTTCCCAAATTCAGAAGAATATCAGTGCATCCAAGCACAACATCAAGAGCCATAAGGACAAGAAGAACCCTAGGTCCCTAATACAACTGATCAATACACATTCACAGAATATATGAATCATCAACAACACCAGCATCCACTGGAATGAGTTCAAATGGAATTCAGGGCCTTACAGTTTATGCAGTATAATTAGAACAGAAAATAAGCATTATCCAAAACAATTCAAACACAATACATCAACTTGTGCAGATAAAGTACACAGAAATATGAAACAGTTCAAAATAGCAGTAGGACTTGAACACGAACAAGCAAGATTTGTCTAGTAAACAATTTACAGACCAAAGAATGGAGGAGGTTAAAAAAAAGGAACCAGATATATGCTAGAAAAGCATTTCTGATATAAAAAGAGAGGCAATGTACATCAGGGAGTATCAATTGGCATAGTGTAATCCATTTTTAGCATTTGTATGTATGTCTGTGTTCCGCTGTTATGTAGGTTTGTATAGTACTATATACTTCTACTATATTCTTCGCTATGAGCCAAAAAAATATTCCTTCGTCATCTATAAAAAGAAAATTATTTCCAATGAATTGCAAGAACATACCTCCGCAACCTTCTCCGTCTCTTCAATGAGGGCAGTCCATGCATTGAAGTCCAAAGAATTTGCTTTCACAATGCTCCACAGTCGTTCTTCTTCAGCAGAAAGTGCTGGCAACAAAATTGAGGGGCAAATCATCAAAGAAGACCACACAACAATAAAATGATTCAAACTCCAAAGTGAATCAGGGAAGGCTTAACCAAAAAATAAAACATATTTAAACGTGAAAAGTTGCTCTACACCAGCGGGCATAGAGGGCATATCTACACCAGCACCCAAATTTTGCCGCTTGGAAGGTGTGGTGGAAATTTCAACCATATGGATATCTAATTAATGGTGTGAATTGGCCACACATCAAATTTTAGACTCAGTAATAGCATAGCCTCCCATGCACATCCATGCACCCCTTCAAATTTCCATTAGTCCTGAAATTTTCAATACTTCAATTTTCCACTTGGCAAACTCCGCTCGCTGAAACATGGCATGTGCCCATGGGACATAGGAGTCCACCTGTTCAAAAAAATTAGGCCTCACCACCACCATTTCATGGGGAAAAGGGTGGGCAGTACAGAGAGGGCTCTTTGCACAGCCAGTGAAGAAACTTGAGCCATTTTTCTTTTAACTAAACATACTAACCCTGCCAAACCTGCTTATTGACCCTTAAAGCTTCATGGCGTTTGGAAAAAGTTTGCTTTCCTTTTGACATAAAGCAGATTTGTAGAATCTATTACCCAAGCTCTTCATTGGCCAGGCTTATTGCCTCTTTTGTTCCTAATAAATTTCTCAAGACAATAACAAATGTATGGAACTCACCATCACCATTTAATAGTATTAAACAAGAGCCCAAGAACCAGTTAAGCTTCAATCATGAAGGCAAATAACCACATAGATGACAATTACCAATTGCACTAACCAAACCAGAAGGCCCAGCAAAGGTATTCTACATTCCACATGCTAAAGAAACCCATGATAATCTCAAAATGCATTAAGACAGAGAGGAGGGGGGAGAATATCATGAACTACATGAAAAATATGAAATATGTGTACTATGTTAATACATAAATATATGTGTGTGTGTGGTCTCCCTATGGATGGGCACGCATGCGTTCATGTTTGCATAAAATTAACGCACGTCAATAGTACAATAATTTCCTGTACATTTACCAGCTCAAAAGTTTGATGTTCTCTACTCATGAAAAAATAATTTGGTAGTCCAATATGCATTAAAGGCCTCTAGTTCTACCACATCAGGTGATCAGGTTAGATGATTTCCAGGAGGTTCGTCTTTGCATTATCCACACAAGAAGTAACCTAGTACAAGTGAACAAAATTCCTATGACATATATATGTCGTGAAGATATTTTCTGTGACATGAAAATTACTATTCAAATGGACACGTTAAGCTCATAGTGATATGCTTATGTATCACACACACACATAGTAAGAGGGAAAGAGAAAGGTTTGCAAGATGTACCAGAACTCTCTTCATACGGTTGCTCAGCAGCTCCACCAGCATCATCCGAAGCATTGCCATTTTCACCACTTCCTGTATGAGTAAAATTCATCGCTTCAACAACACCATTGCCATTTACAGAAGAATCACAACCAACTTGAGCCGAATCTGGTACTACATTCTCCTGGCTGATAAGATTCTCGGAAGTATTTGCCACAGCACCATCAGGGATTGACTCATTTACTGAGGTAACAGGAGGTTCTTGTGCGACAGAAATAGGATCTGTATTGCATGCATTTCCATCAGCTAAACTAGAACCATCTGGCAAGGGATAAGCAGTGTCTGTTGGAATGGATGGAGAATTCGTATCCACAGCAGCCACAGTGGTGAAAGCAACACTATCTGGAGTAACGTTTGAGCTCACAGCAGAGTACTCAGTTGTAGTATAGCCTGTGGATGTGTATTCCATGACAGTCGATGTTTGAGCAACAACAGTTTCACTGTCCCCCATTGAAGATTAAATTTATAATCTGAACGTTGAGTTTAAAAGCTGCAATAAGACAAACACTTAATTTTTAATAACCACCCCATCCCATCAAGAGAGAAGGAGAGAAAATAAAACAAAACCACAAAGTTAAGATTGTTTAAAAGAAGAAAGTATACCATACAAAAAGTCTACTAATTGGCATATCTTTCTTTCTTTTCTTTTCCCCTATATAGAAAAATGTGTTGCAAAATCTATAATCACTACTCTGAAGTTTGAAATTTCCAAAGAAAGGTGTAACCAGGAGGAGTGCACCAACAATATTGCCACTGAGGCACGCTCCCCTAACCCCAACCTGGAAAACACAAACATACACCCTAATGATCTTTAATCCTCTGACCAATAAGTGAAAATAATATCCTAAATCCTAATTGCTCTGAGATACAATACTCAACCAATAAAAATTCAAAGGAAATGGAAGATGAATGAGCAAGAAAATCAATTTTAGTTGCATTGAAGAATATCTAGGGTAGAAAATCGAACCCATGAAACAAATACAAGAGAAAAAGGCCAACTATTGAGTACAAAATTAGGCAGAAGTAAGTGAAACATCTGCTTCTGTCTCCTGGTAATCACCATAGGGTTCAGTTCCAAAGACGAATGCACCACGGAAAACCCTATTTCCCATGATTAAGACGACAAAAACAATAAAATGGCCTTCGGAAGCAAAACCCTAGTCCAAATTGTGTTAAAGAGAAAAACCCAGAAAGGAAAAAAGAAGAACCTTAAACACAAAAACAAGAACTGCCATTTCATCAAGTTGAATAGATAGGGACTGGAAAAATGAATGAAGTAAACACCAACTTTCGCAATACTAAGAGGAACAACAAACGGAGAAAATAACACTGCAAAAAACGCCATTAAAGAATACTTACATGCTTGCGAGAGAAAGATTGATAGAGAAGGGACGACGAAGCGACGAATATAACGGATGATGAGAGTTGTCTGGTTCTAGCTCCTCAATGGAACCGCAGCTTTTGATTTTGGTGAGGGAAATAGATAGCAGTGAATATCAAAGGAGGGAAAGACGTCGGGGTAGGGCATCCAAACTTTCTTCGATACGTGATTCACAATTAAGAGTGTCTTTTTTTTCTTTTAAATACCAGCATGACCGGTGGGGGATGAAATTCCATCCTTCCCTGATGCAACATAATCACATAACCAGACAAGTTTTCCCACGGCTGAAGGGTCAGTCACCATTCTAGTTATTAATATCTAACGACTCTAACCCAGTCATCCTATGGATGGGGACCCTCTCTTGATTGCCGATAACCCAGATACTGGGATAAAAATCTTCTGCAATACCCTCTCAAAGTTTGACACGTGAATAAAGTAAAATGAACGGTTCAGATTTATTCTTCATTAAAACAAACCCAAACCAGTGGTTTTTCATCTAAACCGAACCGTACCAGAGGGTTCAAACCCAATCGGCTCAGGTTTTGAATTAAAACAAACCTGAGAAATTTCTCTCTTCCCTCTCTCGACTCTCTCTCTCTCTCTCTCTCTCTCTCTCTTACGCTTTCCCTATCCATCAATTTTATGTTTTGATAAATCAAAAATTGAAAATTTCACTAATTTAGAAGCAGAATTCTTTAACTTTTACATCTCTGTTATCAATTTGTTTCCTTTCTCTCTATATCATCCTCTAAAGAAGACTTCGACACAGCACAATTGTTTGTTGACAAAAGGGAGTAATGGACTCTCTGAGTCTCTTTCAGGCTATATTGACTACAAAAAGCCCCAATTCTCCATTGAGACACGAAGAACACACGGAGCTTATCTGATCAAAATGGACACATAGATCCAATAAAAACCCACTCTGATACCATGTAAAGTTTTCATCCCAAAAGTTCAAAGTGGTTGGTGGAGGGAGAAGGATTCCCAAGTGTATAAGGGGGCTGTAGGGTAATTATTAGCCAGTGTGGGACTAACTCAGCGACAAGTTTCATTATCTGGTATTCGCTAAAGAGCAAGATAATTCCATGTTTTTGAGCTAGTTTGGTTTATATTATGGTTTGGGGATCTGTTAATCAATTTGTGAAGAATATTTCAACTTTCCATCTTCTTTAAATCAGAAGCAAGGAAAAAAACTTGTTCATTATTTGTAAACTCATCAGCAGTGAACATGCCACTGAAAATGTTCATCCACAATCCTTGAAAACCCAGAAATGTTTAGGCTAATATTAACTGTCATTCTAATATTTATTTGGTTTTTATACATTAATGTTGAACCATCTGATACCCATTTGAATCCTCAACTTGATAAACCATCTGGTAAAACAACTATTCCTATGCAATTCGTCTTTTTTAATTGAAACAAAAATGAATTTATCATGCATATACAAAATAAAAATGGCAGCAACTACTGAATAAGCACTTTATGCATTTACTGAACTGATTCAGTAATTTTAGCAAATACTATCAGATAATTAAAAGACAGTCCTCTGCTCCGTGGGATAGACTTTTTTTTTTAATTGGAAAGAAATTGTGAGAAAAGATATGAATGAACATCTTTTGACAACTTTTAACAGAGTTAAATGGAGATATAGAAACCATGAGTTGAGAAAATGGAGATTCGGAATGACCAGGAGAGAAGAATAGATACTTGGTATAATTTTTACTCATCCAATACTAGCGAGTAGCAACTAAATCACAGTAATCACCTGTCCTCAACTAAAGGAATATAGGCAAAATTAAGTTAGTTATAGTCCTCATTGTCAACTACCAGATCTCTGAAAGTGCTTGAATGGGCATGTCACTACCTCCTTGTTTTTTATTCCCCCTTCTTTTGCTACTGCAGTGAGGAAAACAATACCAAGGTAAGGACAGTTCCACCTCCTAGGGATTTTCCATTTCCCAGGTAAGAAAACAATGTGGTTCTCTGTGTCTTCAGCCGTGCCACACCTTTTCTTCTCCAGTTCTCCTTTATACCTATAAACTATGAAGCTGTTGATAACTCCAAAATCTACCCCAACAGAGAAGAAAAATGAGACCCGATTGAAGGCCTATAAGGACAGTAAAAAATTTTACTTCGCATTGCAACCCTGTACTGATATCTGAATATGATATGACCACTCTGGATTAATGTAGTGATTTCTTGTTTCTTAATAGGTGATAAGGCTTGTTCTGTTCTACTATTGCATCTTTTTCAAATGTGGGTAATAACAAACAAGTCTGTACTACTCTTTATGCCTTCTATACAGGGAAGGAATCACAAAATGATTCCTCACCATCAGTTGCAAGAATCCCAGATGAGGAAACAATGCCAATTTCTCTGTCTAAAGGTTAGCTTAAACTTTTATCTCCTTTAACCACAATAATTTTGGTTCTTCCTTTATATAAGTTAATAATTATCTACAGAAATTATGGTTTTGCAATGTCATTCTCAGATACAGTATCCTGATCTACAGGAGTGAAGAACAATAAAGAAATTGATGAAGAGATCAGAATCAGAGCTAGTTCAGTTCCACGTCATATCTAGTCCTGGTAGTTCTTTTCACTTTCTCACCTATTTTTTATTCTGTCAATCTGTGCACATTCAATTGTAGGATTCTCCATTTCTCTCCCCGGTTGTTCAAAGTAGTATCAGGAT
Source organism: Macadamia integrifolia (assembly GCF_013358625.1). NCBI lineage: Eukaryota > Viridiplantae > Streptophyta > Magnoliopsida > Proteales > Proteaceae > Macadamia > Macadamia integrifolia. Next base: position 9,511,104 of record NC_056566.1, read on the forward strand.
CAACAGTGCAACTATAATATCATTTGTTCTTCATCTAACTTCGGCTACACTAAGTAGCAGTTAATTTTAAATAGATTCAAGCTGATATGGCAAAGCAGCTGATTCAAGTCAACTTGAAGAATTGCTGTCAATATCAACTAACATTACAGAAAAGTATTTAGAAAGAAAGCATCTGAAAATGGTTAAACTATAAATTTCCCTCAAATTTTTTAATTATCGAAGAGTGGGGTCATGAACTCTTTCACATTACCCTTCATTTTTCTGAAGGAGAAGTAGGAGGAGGAAGCAAATCATTGGCCAAATAGCCATATCCTTGTTCTTGTTTACAGTTAGAAGTATCATGGCTGGTAATTTAATGTATTTGCTTATTTTGGTTTCGGATAATGATAGGATGATTGGAAGTAGAAACCGGCTGGCAGGGGAGAGATCTTAAAACCTGAAAAAGAATAATTTGGGCCAAAGTCACCAGTCCAAGTTAAGGATAAGTGCATTAGAGCAGCAGGTCCCATGAATACAAGGAAAAGGTCAGATGATTCCGGTGATCATAAGAGTTGCCTTAATGAAAAGAAAGGTCCAGAGCTAAAAGTTCCAAAGCAGAAGGCAGTTCTTCGAAAAGGAAGCCAGGCTCTCTGGTAGTTTAAATGTTTGATAACTTGAAGCAGATCAGCCTCTCGACAAAACTGTGCCTAGATTGCAAATAGATTTCAGTGTCAATAGTTAATATTTTGCTCTCTGTCTTTCATGTATGAGCTTTAAATATGACTTTTGTTTGTACATAGGTTTTTCAACTTATGGTTTTCTCCTTTCTTATGAACCACAATAGAGGCCTACAACTAGTTAGATATTCTTCAGAGCCACAGTTCCCCACCCTTCAGCTTTTTTTTCCTTTCCCTTCCTGGCTTGGTATTGGGTCTTATTTATCTTTTACAAGGATTAAGTGGATCCATATCCTCTTTATTGAAAAAGACTAGACATTTCCTATACAGCTTAGAGAATAGCCAACACTGCAGAGTAATGCACATATACTATATTTTTTGAATAAAAGTGGACTGAGTGGAAAAGCAGAGGAATTTTGATCACATATGCCATTTCTTTTAAATAAAATCAGCCATTCCTTTTCTTTTCACATTATGTTCCTCATTTTCTTCGCACAAAAGCATTGGTCATGTTATTAAATATGGTTAAAATCATCCAAAAAGTATTAATTTTCCATTGATGCGAGCTCGTCCATGTTCTGCAGTACTGCCAATAAATACTCTGCCAGTATGAAAAGTTCTTAATGCTAGTTGCGTCCCAGGTTCCCCAATAGATTAGGAATCAGACTTTCCATAGGACCAATTTTATTAACAGGCTTCTTCAAGATTCCTGATTGTTCCATCTCTTGAAGGTTCGAAATGTTTTATGACTGCCCCATTTCGCTCTTTATCAAAACCAAAATACTTTGATAAATTTCACATAATTTTGTTAATCATTTCAAAAGATTTCAGTAGTTTTGGTGGAATTTTACCAAAATTTCCTATACCTTGGACGTGCTGTAATCCAACTAATGCTGTATGAAATTGCAAAAGCTGTAATACAACTAATGCAATTGAAGTCTAGACTCTAAATCAAGATTAAGCAAAACTTGCATCATGGCAGTTTAGACAAAAATATAACCCTTGCATGTCTGTCTCAAGGTCCATCTACGAAACCACTGCACTGGTTCAATGAACACCAGGTGGCTGGGAGCCCCTTGGGGCGTGTGCCCTGATACTCTCAGCCACCAGATGCTCATTGCACCTCGCTGCTCACTGCAGACAATTTGACAAAATACAATACGATCTTGTATGGACAGTCTGTTATTATATCAAAATCTTATTTTCATAATTCAGTCTCATTTCACAATTTATTTACTCATATATAACCCTACAATGAGATAGAAAACAATCACATATTTTTGGTGCAAATAGAAACCAATCACATTAGCATCTAGGAAGTATGATTCGTCCTTTTGAAGAACTAGGAAACAAAACTGACAAGAGAGTATCCAACTATTCAAAATCCAGGATTTAATTGAAATTATTGATGTGCAAAAGTGCACATTTTCGATTGAAATTATAATCAACAGAAGAGGCTTCAACTGCTCAATGACATACTGCAAAATTATGTTTTCTCCTATGCCATTGGCTCTATGATTTCTGAAGACCCTTACTCCTCGGGGCTGCTTCAGTTCCTGGAAACAAGCACAAAACAACATTAACAAGTGAATGAAAGTGAAGAGCGAGTGATCTCTGAGCTGGCAGCGTAGGACGGCAGGAGACGAATCGTAGAGAGGGGGGCGGGAAGAGGACAGAGCAGGAGAGATAGAGAGGACTATGGTAACCCTAAGCCACCAGCGCAGAGACCTTTTTCTCAAAACTAAAATTTTCAAAAGAGTGCAATCAATATCTCATCAAGGAGGGGGAGGTGTTGGATTACTGCTTATCAAGAAATCAAAGGGTACCTTCTCTAAAGTTGCTTTTGAACCTTCGAGCCACATGACGGAGATACCTCATTCTTCCAGTTCCAGTAGTCTTCCTCCTAATAGCCTTCACACTCCAGTTATCTGATTTCTCAAAGAAAATTAAACCTCAAAAATCCATTGATTGTCTTGAAGACATGTAACAATAGAAATTACAGGGAAAGTAAACACTACAGTTAATAGTCAAACCAATGTCTTAAGAAATACAAATATCAATCGAAAGCTTCGTAAAATCAAGGAAGATGTAGAAAGAAACATTGAAATTGACTGCGGAGAAAGGGGCCACATGATAACCCAGATAAGTGTCAATTAGCACAAGGCAACACCTATTATTCTTTGTGTCATTAAGACATCCATTTCAAGATGCCCTTAACCTTCTAAAAATATTAATACTAACATAACTGATATGAAAACCAGAAAAAAAAATGGTACAAAAATCACACTAAAGATGGCAAGATACACCTGGGTGAACACAACTCAAAGTACTAAACTATGAACAGATAAAATGTGGTTATGGTAATGAGCGAAATCGGAAAACTAAAAGGCAATACATGAATGACTGTAAAATTGTGTAGATGGAAGAACGAAGGTGAAACCATCTGCACACAAACCTACATGCCACACAGCAAGCAAGAAGAAGATAGAGAATTAGGTAACACAACTGCATCAACTGGATTGCCAGACTGATAGAAAGGAAGACAATGTATTGGAATAACTTTAATACTGTGTACTTTTAATGCAATCCTGGGTTCCAACACCCCTAAATTGGATAGCTATTAGCCCACAAGGACAAAAATAACTCAGTTAAAAAGTTAGGGCAATTTTTCCATTAAATGGGAGTTCAGGACCAACAAGTGCAGAGAACAGAATAGGTATTTAACTGGAATCAAATGTTTAAGTGGAAGGTATTTCTGGAAACTACAAAAGAGATGGGAATGAATAAAGTAAAAAAATTAGAACTAGAGGGGCTTAATCGTAAATAACATGAGATATGATTTTAAAAGCAATAAGAAGAGGAATTCTTCTTCCCACGTTATGACACAGTGTTCAGCCGCAACCTCTCTTGATTTCGATGGATGGAGCTCACTCAATAGGGCTCTATGATCTGAAATTTTAGGCATAGGTTTGTAAATCCTAAACCCTCTTAATAGCAAATGACAGTAGCCCAAAGAAATCACACATTAAAATAAGTAACTTGCTGCATTGAATCTGGGCAGTAGGAGAATGGAGCAGATCTGGTGGTGGATTTAAACCCCACTTCTGAAGATGACTCCGGAGAAGAGTTCTGGCATCAGCTTAGGTTGCCTATGGAAGGGCTCCCTTCACCCCAAATCTCAGACACAATTGACTGCTTGTTAGAGAGTTTGATCAAGTCTCTTGCGGACCAGTTGGTTCGACAGTAACAGGCCAGAGGTAAGAAAACGAGTACACAATAAGAATGGGAGAGGAAAAATAGGGGAGAAAGAAGGTAAAAGGTACACCAAGCTCAAATTTCATTCACTCATCCCAAACCCATCATGGGTTGCAATCTTATATAGAAGCAAAAACTCCTAATCAAACTCTAAAACTGAAAATATAGTTCAAAATTGATCTGGACTCTCATTCCTACGTAGCTAACAAAGAGATAATGAAAATTAAAAAATGTGGAAATTGGCAAAAACAAAAATAACCTCTATCTAACTCTACGTGTAACTGCATCACCTTTCCTTACAAGAAGTAAATGTCAAGAGAATCCTACCATATTATGTCGAAGAGTACACAGCATTCAAGATATTTTCCAATTGGGAAAACAATTTGCCAGTGACTGCATTGTTCCCAATGAAACGTTTCAAAATTATTAGTTGTGATGCCAGGGTATCAGTTAGGAACCAAAATCTGCCATGAGAAGCTGACTGGTGAAGTCTACAAAGCCCTCAAAGACGTTCCATCTCTCCTCAAATGAAATTTTACAATTCATACAGTATAGCTGTATAGTGTGGACCCTCTTTAAGTAATACTCCCATAATAGTCCCAGAACATCTTTGCAAAGGGACTAGATACAAAATAACTATCGAGAAAACATGCCCCTTCAATGGCATTAAAGTGCCATACATCAAGTCAGTAACGATCCAAGGTATCAGTTTTTCAGTCCTTCAACAGTCTAAAAGCTACAGAAAAATATGCACGACTGTGGATCACAAACCTCAACTAATTTCAGTCCTGGTATATCTTTCTAGTCTACACCAAGTTCAATTAAATTTTCTCTCTTAGGTCAATTGGGCCAACAAGGAGGCAGAACAAACGCCATGAATCAACTTAATTAAACTACCATAGCTGTATGAACTAGCGGTTACCACCCTTTAACAAATCTAGGAAGAAATAGTCTAAACAAAACTTTTATTCTTTTAATTGCAAGAACCCATCTAGGGGTTCTTGGACTCCCTCCCCCACCAAAAAAACTTAAATTTCCTCTCATAGTTCAATTGGGCCACCAAGGCGATTGGAATGTCATAGCTGTATGAACTGACGGTTACCACTCTAGGAATAAACAGTTTAAACACACTTTCTATTTTTGACCTTGCAAGAACCACTAGATGGGTTCTTAGCCTCCCTTCTCCCTCTTTCCAACAAAAAAAAAAAATCTCCAACTAAAAAGAATAATTAAACAAACGTAACAGCATAACACAAACGAAATTTTCCAATTCCCACTCAAAGAGAGAGAAAGGGCGATCGCTTACATTTGCGAATGCGAGCAGATGGGTATCCACAGGCAGCGCAACGGCTCTTCTGGAGATGAAAGCTGCGGCGTCCACAACGATTGCAGAGTGTATGGGTCTTGTTCCTTCTCTTACCGAAGCTTCCCGTACCCTTTCCCTGTCATGGTTTTTCCACAAAAACAATCAAATACGATCGTGAATAGGGGCGATGATTAGGGTTTGGTATCCATAAGAGAATGAAAAAAGATTGAGAAATTCTCTAAACTAACCATTTCGCCTTGCTTGGGATGTGTTCTCTTGTGGCCACCCCTAGGTGGAGATGGAAAGAGGAGAAGACTAGAAAGGTTCAGAAGAACAAACTAGTCTCGCCAAAACCCTAACACCTCACTCACGCTTCCAACCTAATGACACGTTCCCTATATTGAGTTCAATGCTGATCAAAGTGATCTGAGACCGTTGGATAATGCCATGATCTTTCAAACAATGGAAAAGGCATTTTTCCTTTTTCAGGAAAATTATCTTCTACCACCACAGTTTTTTTAATTTATCTAGATATCACCCTAAATTCTAAAAAATATATAGTGGGTATTAAAAAAATAATGATTCTTAAAAATCCATTCCAATAGCTCATTAGGGTCAAGTGATGATGTGTCACGTTAGTATTTTTTTAAATGACAAATTTACCCTTTGACATCACATCACAGAGGGAAAATAAGGAGGATTAATGGCATTATCGTTTGGTTGGTGGGTGGAGAAGAATCACCGTGTGAATGCTGGTGGTCGTGAAAATGAAGAACCTTACTTGGTCCATGGTTGAGTTAGAGTGTTCTTTGAACGAGAGCTTCCTCCTTAACGGAGGGAAGAGGAGCTAGAACGGACAAGGTTAGAGGGAAGAACACCAAAGAGCTCACTCTAGTTCTTCTTCTAAGAGCTCACATGGCTATTGGCTGTCTCACCTCTATCGCTTTGGCAATGCTCGGTCTAACGGCTGCTAGAAGGCATCGGTTGGCTTTGGGAATGACCGATTTGGAGATTGGGAGCGAGATCAAGGCCGATAACCCTACAGTTAATCCTCAAAAGAGATATCAAGTCGGATTGGAAAGTGAAATTTGTCAATATTTAGTTTATATATCTTGGAAGCAGTAGTAATGATGATGGTAGAACCATTGTCCATTTTAATCCATCGATTCAAATGCATTTTAATGAAATTAAAATTATGGAATTAGGAGATTTGGTAATGCCGTCCTATCAAAGACCCTCATCTCTTTCCTCAATTTCTTCTTTTCTTATCTCTGTTTTTTCATTCTTTTTCTTAGATATGTTTGGTATTATCTTGGTTGCGCGCGATGGAGAGAAGAAAGAAACGGGAAGAAACAAGGGTTGGGGTTGCAGCCTACTTAAAACAATATATCTTGGTTGCGCGTGGGTTAAGGTTTGATCTTTTTGATTTTATCTCTGTTGGGTTGGGGTTTGAGGTTCAAGGGTCGGCATTTTGGGACTTTTCACCTGCAACTATAGCACATTTTATCCACGCCGCCCTAGGTTTAGGGTCAAAAAAGTAATTTCAATTCTTAAACTAACGGCGTTAGACTTTAAGGGTATGTTTGATATTTTTGAGAATTTAGGGTGGTATCTCAAATAAATTTAAAAAACAGAGGTGGTACAAGATAAATTTTTTTTTTTTAATATTTTTTCTTTTTGCTGCATATTTTTGTGATAAATCTAACCATTAGTAAATAGTCTATCTTGGCCAGCTATAGTCTACCTCAAGTAAGATGTCAATTTTCATCTTCAAATACACTATTGTGGTGTATACCATCTTGAATCCTGATAGTTTTAATTTTTTTAACTAGTTGTTTTGTCATTTTGTAGACATCTAATTTTGTTGCCTCCAAAACATTCAAAATGATGATAACCAAATGTTTGAACCCCATAGAAAGATTCTATTTTCTATTTTGAAAGGTTCCTGTAATCTTGAAGACGTTAGGAATCGATATATTGAAAGGACTAAAATGATCTTATAGGGTTTACTAGGTTACAATATGGTTAAATGGCTTTAAATCCATTTTATTTTTATTTTTATTTTTATTTTTTATTTTTTTATGTTGGATATTTTTTTACTAAAATTTTATTCGAAAATGATCTTGTTAAATAATTAATTTTAAAATATTCTATTTTAATTGTGAAGAACCTGGTTTGAAGGTATTTTCCACACACCAAAAGAGTTCCCAAAATTTTATACCATTTAAAAATATTTAGAAGCTTTAAAATTCCTTTCAAATCATTATTATTATTATTATTATTATTATTATTATCATTATGATTGAGAAAAATTATGGGTTTTCAAATATTCAATCAACTTGGCTAAGCCAAATGTCATTTGGTTCAAATCCAAATCAGACAAACTAAGGCCATGCCATGGCAACTTTTGAAGTTCGATTATAAATGGGTTTTGGTTGACATGAAAATTAGATCGAGTTGACGTCAAGTGCGCATCTATTGACGTGTATGGGTTTACTAGGTTACAAATTTTAAATTAATTATCTTAACAAGCTCATTTTCAAATCAAATTTTAGTATAAGAATCCCCAACATAAAAATAATTTTATTTGAAAATTAAATAGATTTAAAACCATTTAAACATATTGTAACCTAGTAAATCCTATAAGATCATTTTAGTCAACTTTGGCTAAGCCAAATGCCATTCATTTCAAATCCAAAATAGACAAACTAAGGCCCCGCCCATGGCAACTTTTGAAGTTTGACTCTAAATGGGTTTTTGTCGACATGAAAATAAGCTCGAGTTGACGTCATGTATGCATCTATTGGCGTCTATGGACACTCAACTTTGTCATTCTTAGGATATTTAGGGCAATGATAAGATAGACATTCTGGGGCATAAGTGACAATCCATCTCGTATAACCCTAGGAGGGTATAATTAAAAGCATTGATAACTTGCTTTAGAGAAAGGTTTAAAATTCATAAATTGAGAGGGAATGGTGTTTAGTTTGTTAACAGATGTTGTAAACACCGCTTGATTTGGCCATTATTTTATTCACATTTGAATATGCCGATCGCAGATTTTAATGGATTTTCAACCAATTTTTTGGTCAAGTCAATACCCATAATTCATACATACCATTAGATAATACTCGAAATATACATCACAAAATTGGACTTACAAACTCAATGTAATGAATTTTCAAAAATTTCAAGGCAAATAAAAAACAAAATGCTAATATCAATGTACATGCAGGCTTGATGTCAACATCTACATTTGGCCGAGTTGGAATCAGGGGTCATGAGTCAATCTGCAAATCAACCCTATGACAAGTTGACATCAGTCAATTGGCAATCAGTGGCAAACACATATGGATCCAATGCATTGCACACTGGTTACAACCTTTACTTGAAGAGCAAACGTGTCATGAGTGTGGATGGTCTAAGGATCGACTCCAGTTATATGTGTCCCCTCCCCCCTTAATCCTGCAATGGTTATCTTTAAAAAAAAAACACCTTAAAAACTCCTCAAAACATTCAAAGATCGGAAGAAAAAACTCTAAAACCCTATCTAATTTCTGCCAAAAATCATAGAAACCTAGAAAAACCTATATAGGTTTCTTGAAAAGCTGAAGGAAAGACCAACCCCCATAAAAAATAAACCATAATGTCCATATAGTTCTCGAGTTAATCACGACTTTCTATGCATCTACAAAACACTTCATGCTATGCGATTGATTCAATAATGATGGGGTGACTGAACTCTAGAGTCAATCACCAAGACTAAACCCATCACCTAACCCTACTACGAAGAAAAAATGACCATTCAAAGTTCCGAGTTTCTAATTAAAACCAAGAAACGGGGACTACCTCAGTCCTTTCGATTTTCAAATATTTCTAAATCATGGCATAATGCTAACGTTGCTCTATTGCAAGTCAAGAAATAGTTTATCTATGATCATTCTCAAACCCCACAGTGATGGAAATCTTGTGCACTAGAATTCAGATACTCTCAAGCTGCATTGAGCACCAAATGCGCATTCGACGACTGGGAGCACTTGGGAGTGTACCTTACACAAAGATTAAGATACTCTCATAAAACCCCCATAACAAAATCTATAATGTCCATATAGTCCTCAAGTTAATCAAGACTTTCTTTGCAACATGGAGCCTGCACATACTGTGCTTAAGGACACCTTTTGAACCATTAGTGGGCTTTAAAAGCATGTGGCTTTATTTTTCTTTTTTTATTTTTATTTTATCTCATTTATTTTAATATTGAGAAAGCAATCACCAATTGATGGTTGAAGATTCAGATTTGCCGTAATTTCGAGATGAGGATCTTTTACAAGTTTATTATCTAAGTTATACTTGTATCGGTGTTTATTTATTGCTTTTGGTCAGTTCCTGTTACAGTACCTTCAAGATTTTTTTTTTTTTTTTTTTTATTTCCATTTTCTATGAATTGTTCTTCGTGTTACTATTTGTTATGTTAATTTGAAAAATTATGTTCGTGTCATCGCTTGACTCAATTTCTTTAGTGCTATTGTATGTCAATATGTCATGATATTCAACATCACTGGGTCATTTTTTTTCAAAATTTTAGGGATCATGTTTGTATTTATTCTCCTTTATTTTCATGTCTGTAATTGTTTTATAAATCATCCATCACAAAAAAAAAA
>NC_056566.1:9521001-9527569 GCF_013358625.1 Macadamia integrifolia
TTGACATTCCCTTTTTTTTTTTCATTTTAGTTATTGACATGCCAAGGGGGTGAAGAGGACTAGAGACACAATAAATTAATAGTTGCTTCTTTTTTTTTTTTCTTTAATTTGATGATTTTCTTAAAAAAACAAAATTTTCTGTAAGACAAATATCGAATGAGATTACGAGAAATTCCCTACATTGACATCCCTCAAGTGACAAAATGTCACATCTAATCTAGCACAACTATTCAAAACCTTTTGCATGACCTTGGAATCCTAACTTGGGAAGTAGATAGTGCAATGACTACTAAGTATTTACCAAAAATAAATAAATAATGATTATTAACTCTTGACATTGATAATCTAACATATTCCCTTTTATTAAAAAAGAATATTATATCTAAATATAACAGGTAGTGGTACAATAGGTTAAATAAAGAATAAAAATCCAATGGCCCAAACATGATGGCGGTTAAAGCATCCCTTGTTCAGATATTCATACCAAAAGGGTTATATCCATTAATTGCACCTTCATTTGGCACAATGACAAGTGTAATGTTGTAAATTGATAACGGTTCAAATTGTTTGCAGTGAACATCCGGCGACTAAGAGCATCTGGGCACATGCCCCAAGGGGCTTTCAGCCACTCAATACTCATTGGACCAATGCAGTCGCTGCAGACGATTTTCACAATGACTTGTAATAAGCAATCGTATGTCTTTGTAGGAGACTTCTAACAATGAGTTAATGATATATACTACTGACGGTATTCTTTTAAATAATGAATGTAGGCTTAGTCATTTCACTTGACACTGTCCTACAAACCATAAACACCCAAATGGTTCAATCAGAACAAATGCGAGTTAGTCTTCAAGATAAAACAACCCTTGGCTTTTGCCAAGAATAATGATTTTCCTGATGTACCCTTCGAGTTCTACACAAATTTTCTAAAATTTAAAGAGAAATTTTAAAAGATAATTAGTGAACAAATAATACTCAAAGAATAAAAACTATAGTGTGGTACTTGGATACCATACAATAGAAAATAGAGTAAAAGAAAAGAGTAACGCATTTGCTTAAAAAGTCACCTCCAAAGTTTATGTGACACCCTCTATATATAGGGGAAATATACCCTTTGGAAACATCTGCCCAAAAATGTCTAAGAGATACCAAGTCACACACAACCCTTGGTCTCCTAAAATTGACTTGGCTCTCATTTTCTTTTTTTAGCTCCTTTCATGAATGCGATAAAATTTAATAAAATTGGAATAGAACGTACTTTTTTCATGTAAAATTTAATAAGTGGCAAGGGAATGCATGACTATTTCTTGTAGTAATAAACTCCATCTATTACTTTAATTTTTTCCTTTTTCTTTTTTGCAAGTTGCAAGAACTCTTTAGAATTCGTTATGGACCTTGGTGTGCAGTGGCTAAACATTATGGTGAAATTTATAATAGTTTTCTTTATTTAAACTATCAATGGTCATCAATTCCACCCAAACACATGGGGAAATTGGACGGCCAAGAACATCCGACGAAATTTCCATCTAATACATGTGAAATTCTGATAGTACTAGGACCCTGATACGATCCTTGAAGAACACAACCCCATAAATCCACTTACAAGGTGAGGGGACCCAAGACCATATCAACCACATCAATTCCCATAGGAAACTGATGTGGGATCAACCCCCATAAGCTGATATGTGATCGTAACAAACCCATTCAAGATAAATCAACTAGTGTTTCCTACGATCCTACCATTATAGTGCATGCCAAAACATGGTTCTCTTTCTATACAAACTGAAAATTTGGATTATAATTCTTAAATTGTGTGGCTCTTAGTCCTCCTTTTTACATCATATCATATCATCATTCATTGAAAATTTAGGCTCCATGACAACAATTAAGACCAAGGATTAAATTTATAGTATCGATGCTTGCTAGTATTAGTCGCTGATAATATTGATATTGATATCAATATGTATTAATCGTATTAAGCTGGTCAATATTGCTTTAGGGTTCATATATTGTTTATATAAACAAGTTTGAAGAATGAGCAAAAGATTTGCACACCTCCAAAAAGGAAATTACATATCACATATCACTATGTTCATGTAATTAAAGGAGGTAAAATGTCATAAATACCTCCCAATTTATAGTCAAATTCAAAAAAGGGTTCTTCTTTGGTTCGAAATTACACTCGGTCCGTAGAAGGAACCTCCCATTAGGATTGTGGTTTGAAAAATAATCGAATCAGAATCAGCGATATTGGTTGACCCAATGTTGGTTGGTTTTGATTTTCAAATTCCATTTTGAACTCGACCATGTATAAAACAGTCTTTATTTTTGACTAATTTTTTTCAACCATGTTTAGATTCCAGGTTTCGAAACCATGTGTAAATGAAATGGATTTGGACATTAAGGATTCCATAGAATCTTTAGATCATGCCTTGAAAGTTAGAGAAAATTTTCTAAGAACATGTGTCATTAAGGAGACACGCCAAGAGGTATCAAAACTTTTTGACTTGAAAACTGGACGTTAGACCTATTCATGATCAGTGGGAGAAGAGAATTTATAATTCCCTTACCTTTGCTTCTTTCTCTTTCATTAAAAAAAAAAAAAGTCTCTCTTTTTCCGTCTAATTTTCCTCCTAACATGATACAGACAGTACCTCTCGTTTCCAATCTTTTTTGTCCAAGCAAACAACTAACTAATTTCTTTCCCATGCTTTTTTTACCTCAATGATTTTTCTTTTCAGTATTTTGTTGGGGTTACCATACTACAATGTATTGTATTTGTTGTTTGCAAAAGTGGGTTGATTCCAAAGAACTATTGAGAGAACTTATGCCTAGGGGAATCAGCTCACCCTGCACATTATCGTTGATGGCCAGTGACGATATGGTGGGTTCATATTGGATTTTTTTTTCAAGGATTACATAGGTATTTTGGTAAGTTTATTTTAGGGAAAATTACATGATTACCAACTTTTGAGTTTTCCTTTACAAAATTACCCACCAAAAGTTTCAGTTAACAAAAATACCTAAAATTATGTTTTCCTTTAAAAAAATTACCTACTTAAAGTTTAAGTTAACAAAAATACCCAAAATTGAATTTGGGTTTACAAAACTACCTACTCAAAGTTTCAGGAATAAAAAAATACAAGATTATATGTGGAAGATGAAGATTCACTATTTTGGGTAGTTTTGTAAACCCAAACCTGATTTTGAGTATTTTTGTTAACTGAAACTTTTGGTGGATAATTTTATAAACCCAAACCTAATTTGAGCATTTTTGTTAATCAAAACTTTTTGTGGGTAATTTTCTAAAGGAAAACCCAAAAGTGGGTAATCATGTAATTTTTCTTTTATTTTATATGGTTTGCTATACAATTGTAGCAAGGATTATTTTATCTACAAACAAGCTGCTTATGACCGCTGCCCTCACTGTAGTCCTTAGCCGTCACTGCCCTCTTTGGTATATAGCCTTTAGTGCAGTGCCTTCTCACTGGAATATTCATCATACCCACTATAAGTTACTGTACTTTTTTCTTCTAAAGTTTCTGAACATATTGGAAATCAACTTGTACTTCTAATGCTTCTTCAAATGGACTACCCTTCGCATTCCACTAGCCACACTAAGTATCTTAAATATGATTGGAGCTGTGGCTGGAGTGTCCAAATGCCATTAACAATGGATATGGCTCTTGGGGCCATTATCTGGGAAACAACTGTTTGCTTACTGGGGTTATTGTTCACATCTAACCTTTCCTCAAAAGGATTCATGGGAGGCAAAACAGGACACCAACCATTGTTGTTTTGTGGTCAATTCTTCTTCCATCTATTATTTACTTGATTTGGTTTCGAATTGGCCTTTTCTTGCCTAAGCAAAATGGACATATTCTTAAATAGTATGGTGTTGAATGCTAATCATGCCTTTAGGCCCTTGCCGCAATAGCCCAAATTTATGTGTGAGATCATCTATATCAATCAAGAGGGAGACGGGGAGAGGGGAGAGGGGAGAGGGAGAGGGGAGAGAGGAGGCTTGGTGGTTAAAATGGTCCTGGTTCTTGTTCAGTTTTTCATCTTTCGTCTCGTTGTTATAAATATCCATACTCTTCTCATTGGTCCACGGAGGCAGTATATCATTGGTCCACGAGGCAATAGCCAAAATTTATGTGTCGGATCATCTATATCAATCAAGAGGGAGATGGGAAGAGGGGAGACTTGGTTGTAAAAATGGTCTTGCTTCTTGTTCTTTTTTCTTGTTCTGTTTTTTATCTTTAGTCTCGTCATTATAAATATTCATATTCTTCTCACTAAGTCCACCTTCTTTCTCTTCCACTTCTATTCTAAAATTTCTCTTCCTAACCAAATGGTGTCCTGGTAACCCAATACAGTGGTGGCGTTACAGAGCTTTGCGTGGCAACGTTTGTGAAACTGATTTTAATTCATCTAGAATCCATTAGCGGTGAACAACAACAAAATTATCTGGAATTGAATCTGCAAAACTTAGAGCTGCATGAAGATGGGTCATTGAAACTGAGAGAATTGTCCAATGGTCATGCCCGGAACTGTCAGGTAGATTTGCTTAATTTTGCCAAACTTTCTTTAGAATTGACATCTTTTTGTTTTAGCCTAATTTTTATTTTATATATATATATATATTTATTGTTGTTGTCGCTGCTACACCTATCAGAGTGGAGAGTACTAATGATAGTTGGGGGTGAAAAGGGGTGTAAATTGTAAGACGTCGGGTGGTGGGACTGTAGGGTCTTTTTCTTTTTTCGATGCGAAAAACTATATTTTCTAGGGGTTTCTGCCTCACTGCAGAATGAAGTCTCAACCTATCTAATTAATTAATGTGATTAAAAAACACATAACATAATCTCGCTCTGATACCAATTGTAGTAGATGATTTCTACTCAAACATCTAGGCAGCCAATAGAAAGAGAAGAGTTAAGGAACATTAAGCTTGTTTTTGTATCTACGAAGAATCTGAGTTGCTCTAAATTTATGTAAGTAGTGAAGAAGATTAAGACAATGAATGGAGTCTACAATCTAGTTGAATTTCCATCAAGACTCATTGTGTTAGTTGAATACAAGAACATCGGTTTTCAACTTTTGAAGAATCTGAAGCATGGAGAGATTGTAGGAATTGATTATCTTGGAGCTGCATGAATATGGGTCCTTGAAACTGAGAGAATCGTCCAATGGTCATGCCCGGAACTGTCAGGCAGATTTGCTTAATTTTGCTAAACTTTCTTTAGAATTGGTCTCTTTTTGTTTTAGCCTAATTTTTATTTCATATATATATATATATATATATATTGTTGTAGTTGTTACACCTACTGGAGTGAAGAGTATCGATGATAGTTGGGGCTGGAAAGTAGTGTAAATTGTAAGACATTAGGTGGTGGGGCCGCAGGGTCTTTTTCTTCATTCAATGCAAAAAACTATATTTTATAGGGGTTTCTGCCTCACTGCAGAATGAAGTCTCAACCTATCTAATTCATTAATGTAATTAAAAAACACATGACATAATCTCGCTCTGATACCAATTGTGGTAAATGATTTCTATGACATAATCTCGCTTTGATACCAATTGTAGTAGATGATTTCTACTCAAACATCTAGGCAGCCAATAGAAAGAGAAGTATTGAGAAACATTAAGCTTGTTTTTATACCTACGGAGAATCTAAGTTGCTCTAAATTTATGTAAGTAGTGAAAAAGATTAAGATAATGAATGGAGTCTACAACCTAGTTGAATCTCTATCAAGACTCATTGTGTTAGTTGAATACAAGAACATTGGTTTTCAACTTTTGAAGAATCTAAAGCATAGAGAAATTGTAGGAATTGATTATATAGGAGCTGGAGTTGTCTGAAGTTGTTCATTGTTTTTGAATTTGTAATGAGATTGATTTAAAATTTATTTAAAGGTTTTATGAAGATTGTAATGAGATCATTTCTATTTTAGAACTTGTATTTTGTTTTAGCCAAATTTTTATTTTTTATTTATATCTATTTTTTTTTATGTTTATTGCTGTCGTGACTGCTACACCGATCGAAGTGGAGAGTGCCGATGATAGTTGGGGCTACAAGGTGGTGTAAATAGAAAGACATCACATAGTGGGGCTGCGAAATCTCTATTTTCTAGGGTTTTTGGCCTCACTACAGAATCAAGTCTCGATTTATCTAATTTCTTAATGTGATTAAAAAAACACATGACATAATATCGCTCTGATACCAATTGTAGTAGATGATTTATACTCAAACATCTAGGCAGCCACCAGAAAGAGATTGGCAGCACTAGAGGCTCTGGAATGATGGATATAAGTAGCGAAGCTCTACGATGAACACTGAGATTGGTAGCTCCAGAGGCTCTGGAATGATGGACGACGACGACTTTGCCATAAAAATTGTAAGCACCGGTGAGATGATGGAAATCAGCGGTGAAAGTGTTGGAAGCGGCTCTTCCGTTGAAATGAGCATAGACACCAGTCTTGGAAGCTCGACGGCTCTGCCGAAGTAGCGACAAAGAAAGCGGGTTAATGAGTGTAATGCCCTTCTTTTTTTTCTTTCTC